>NC_092150.1:85891196-85906196 GCF_045791955.1 Oncorhynchus clarkii lewisi
ACAGGTGTAGGTAGACCTTACAGTGAAATGCTGAATACAACAGGTGTAGTAGACCTTACAGTGAAATGCTGAATACAACAGGTGTAGTAGACCTTACAGTGAAATGCTGAATACACCAGGTGTAGTAGACCTCACAGTGAAATGCTGAATACACCAGGTGTAGGTAGACCTTACAGTGAAATGCTGAATACAACAGGTGTAGTAGACCTTACAGTGAAATGCTGAATACAACAGGTGTAGTAGACCTTACAGTGAAATGCTGAAAACAACAGGTGTAGGTAGACCTTACAGTGAAATGCTGAATACAACAGGTGTAGTAGACCTTACAGTGAAATGCTGAATACAACAGGTGTAGGTAGACCTCACAGTGAAATGCTGAATACAACAGGTGTAGTAGACCTTACAGTGAAATGCTGAATGCAACAGGTGTATTAGACCTTACAGTGAAATGCTGAAAACAACAGGTGTAGGTAGACCTTACAGTGAAATGCTGAATACAACAGGTGTAGTAGACCTTACAGTGAAATGCTGAATACAACAGGTGTAGTAGACCTTAAGGTGAAATGCTGAATACACCAGGTGTAGTAGACCTCACAGTGAAATGCTGAATACACCAGGTGTAGGTAGACCTTACAGTGAAATGCTGAAAACAACAGGTGTAGGTAGACCTTACAGTGAAATGCTGAATACAACAGGTGTAGTAGACCTTACAGTGAAATGCTGAATACAACAGGTGTAGGTAGACCTCACAGTGAAATGCTGAATACAACAGGTGTAGTAGACCTTACAGTGAAATGCTGAATGCAACAGGTGTATTAGACCTTACAGTGAAATGCTGAATACAACAGGTGTAGGTAGACCTCACAGTAAAATGCTGAATACAACAGGTGTAGTAGACCTTACAGGGAAATGCTGAATACAACAGGTGTAGGTAGACCTTACAGTGAAATGCTGAATACAACAGGTGTAGTAGACATTACAGTGAAATGCTGAATACAACAGGTGTAGTAGACCTTACAGTGAAATGCTGAATACAACAGGTGTAGTAGACCTTACAGGGAAATGCTGAATACAACAGGTGTAGTAGACCTTACAGCGAAATGCTGAATACAACAGGTGTAGGTAGACCTCACAGTGAAATGCTGAATACAACAGGTGTAGTAGACCTTACAGTGAAATGCTGAATACAACAGGTGTATTAGACCTTACAGTGAAATGCTGAATACAACAGGTGTAGGTAGACCTTACAGTGAAATGCTGAATACAACGGGTGTAGTAGACCTTACAGTGAAATGCTGAATACAACAGGTGTAGTAGACCTTACAGTGAAATGCTGAATACAACAGGTGTAGTAGACCTTACATAGAAATGCTGAATACAACAGGTGTAGGTAGACCTTACAGTGAAATGCTGAAAACAACAGATGTAGTAGACATTACAGTGAAATGCTGAAAACAACAGGTGTAGGTAGACCTTACAGTGAAATGCTGAATACAACAGGTGTAGTAGACCTTACAGTGAAATGCTGAATACACCAGGTGTAGTAGACCTTACAGTGAAATGCTGAAAACAAGAGGTGTAGGTAGACCTTACAGTGAAATGCTGAAAACAACAGGTGTAGTAGACCTTACAGTGAAATGCTGAAAACAACAGGTGTAGTAGACATTACAGTGAAATGCTGAAAACAACAGGTGTAGTAGACCTTACAGTGAAATGCTGAAAACAACAGGTGTAGTAGACCTTACAGTGAAATGCTGAAAACAACAGGTGTAGTAGACCTTACAGTGAAATGCTGAAAACAACAGGTGTAGTAGACCTTACAGTGAAATGCTGAAAACAACAGGTGTAGGTAGACCTTACAGTGAAATGCTGAAAACAACAGGTGTAGGTAGACCTTACAGTGAAATGCTGAAAACAACAGGTGTAGTAGACCTTACAGTGAAATGCTGAAAACAACAGGTGTAGTAGACCTTACAGTGAAATGTTGAATACAACAGGTGTAGTAGACCTTACAGTGAAATGCTGAAAACAACAGGTGTAGTAGACCTTACAGTGAAATGCTGAAAACAACAGGTGTAGTAGACCTTACAGTGAAATGCTGAATACAACAGGTGTAGTAGACCTCACAGTGAAATGCTGAAAACAACAGGTGTAGGTAGACCTTACAGTGAAATGCTGAAAACAACAGGTGTAGTAGACCTTACAGTGAAATGCTGAAAACAACAGGTGTAGTAGACCTTACAGTGAAATGCTGAAAACAACAGGTGTAGTAGACCTTACAGTGAAATGCTGAAAACAACAGGTGTAGTAGACCTTACAGTGAAATGCTGAAAACAACAGGTGTAGTAGACCTTACAGTGAAATGCTGAATACAACAGGTGTAGTAGACCTCACAGTGAAATGCTGAAAACAACAGGTGTAGGTAGACCTTACAGTGAAATGCTGAAAACAACAGGTGTAGTAGACCTTACAGTGAAATGTTGAAAACAACAGGTGTAGTAGACCTTACAGTGAAATGAAGAAAACAACAGGTGTAGTAGACCTCACAGTGAAATGCTGAAAACAACAGGTGTAGTAGACCTTACAGTGAAACGCTGAATACAACAGGTGTAGTAGACCTCACAGTGAAATGCTGAAAACAACAGGTGTAGTAGACCTTACAGTGAAATGCTGAAAACAACAGGTGTAGTAGACCATACAGTGAAATGCTGAAAACAACAGGTGTAGTAGACCTCACAGTGAAATGCTGAATACAACAGGTGTAGTAGACCTTACAGTGAAATGCTGAAAACAACAGGTGTAGTAGACCTTACAGTGAAATGCTGAATACAACAGGTGTAGTAGACCTCACAGTGAAATGCTGAATACAACAGGTGTATTAGACCTTAGAGTGAAATGCTGAATACAACAGGTGTAGTAGACCTTACAGTGAAATGCTGAATACAACAGGTGTAGGTAGACCTTACAGTGAAATGCTGAAAACAACAGGTGTAGTAGACCTTACAGTGAAATGCTGAATACAACAGGTGTAGTAGACCTCACAGTGAAATGCTGAATACAACAGGTGTATTAGACCTTACAGTGAAATGCTGAATACAACAGGTGTAGTAGACCTTACAGTGAAATGCTGAATACAACAGGTGTAGGTAGACCTTACAGTGAAATGCTGAATACAACAGGTGTAGGTAGACCTTACAGTGAAATGCTGAATACAACAGGTGTAGTAGACCTTACAGTGAAATGCTGAATACAACAGGTGTAGTAGACCATACAGTGAAATGCTGAAAACAACAGGTGTAGTAGACCTTACAGTGAAATGCTGAAAACAACAGGTGTAGTAGACCTTACAGTGAAATGCTGAATACAACAGGTGTAGGTAGACCTCACAGTGAAATGCTGAATACAACAGGTGTAGTAGACCTTACAGTGAAATGCTGAATACAACAGGTGTAGTAGACCTTACAGTGAAATGCTGAAAACAACAGGTGTAGTAGACCTTACAGTGAAATGCTGAATACAACAGGTGTAGTAGACCTCACAGTGAAATGCTGAATACAACAGGTGTAGTACACCTTACAGTGAAATGCTGAATACAACAGGTGTAGGTAGACCTTACAGTGAAATGCTGAAAACAACAGGTGTAGGTAGACCTTACAGTGAAATGCTGAAAACAACAGGTGTAGTAGACCTTACAGTGAAATGCTGAATACAACAGGTGTAGTAGACCTCACAGTGAAATGCTGAATACAACAGGTGTAGGTAGACCTCACAGTGAAATG
Organism: Oncorhynchus clarkii lewisi; assembly: GCF_045791955.1. NCBI lineage: Eukaryota > Metazoa > Chordata > Actinopteri > Salmoniformes > Salmonidae > Oncorhynchus > Oncorhynchus clarkii. The sequence goes on from NC_092150.1 coordinate 85,894,976, forward strand.
CTGAATAGAACAGGTGTAGGTAGACCTCACAGTGAAATGCTGAAAACAACAGGTGTAGTAGACCTCACAGTGAAATGCTGAATACAACAGGTGTAGTAGACCTTACAGTGAAATGCTGAATACAACAGGTGTAGTAGACTTTACAGTGAAATGCTGAAAACAACAGGTGTAGTAGACCTCACAGTGAAATGCTGAATACAACAGGTGTAGTAGACCTCACAGTGAAATGCTGAAAACAACAGGTGTAGTAGACCTCACAGTGAAATGCTGAATACAACAGGTGTAGTAGACCTTACAGTGAAATGCTGAATACAACAGGTGTAGTAGACCTTACAGTGAAATGCTGAATACAACAGGTGTAGTAGACCTTACAGTGAAATGCTGAATACAACAGGTGTAGTAGACCTTACAGTGAAATGCTGAAAACAACAGGTGTAGGTAGACCTTACAGTGAAATGCTGAATACAACAGGTGTAGTAGACCTTACAGTGAAATGCTGAATACAACAGGTGTAGTAGACCTTACAGTGAAATGCTGAAAACAACAGGTGTAGGTAGACCTTACAGTGAAATGCTGAATACAACAGGTGTAGTAGACCTTACAGTGAAATGCTGAAAACAACAGGTGTAGTAGACCTTACACTGAAATGCTGAATACAACAGGTGTAGGTAGACCTTACAGTGAAATGCTGAATACAACAGGTGTAGTAGACCTCACAGTGAAATGCTGAAAACAACAGGTGTAGTAGACCTTACAGTGAAATGCTGAATACAACAGGTGTAGTAGACCTTACAGTGAAATGCTGAATACAACAGGTGTAGTAGACCTTACAGTGAAATGCTGAATACAACAGGTGTAGTAGACCTTACAGTGAAATGCTGAAAACAACAGGTGTAGTAGACCTTACAGTGAAATGCTGAATACAACAGGTGTAATACACCTTACAGTGAAATGCTGAATACAACAGGTGTAGTAGACCTTACAGTGAAATGCTGAAAACAACAGGTGTAGTAGACCTTACAGTGAAATGCTGAATACAACAGGTGTAGTAGACCTCACAGTGAAATGCTGAAAACAACAGGTGTAGTAGACCTTACAGTGAAATGCTGAAAACAACAGGTGTAGTAGACCTCACAGTGAAATGCTGAAAACAACAGGTGTAGTAGACCCTGACAGTGAAATGCTGAATACAACAGGTGTAGTAGACCTTACAGTGAAATGCTGAATACAACAGGTGTAGTAGACCTTACAGTGAAATGCTGAATACAACAGGTGTAGTAGACCTTACAGTGAAATGCTGAAAACAACAGGTGTAGTAGACCTTACAGTGAAATGCTGAATACAACAGGTGTAATACACCTTACAGTGAAATGCTGAATACAACAGGTGTAGTAGACCTTACAGTGAAATGCTGAAAACAACAGGTGTAGTAGACCTTACAGTGAAATGCTGAATACAACAGGTGTAGTAGACCTCACAGTGAAATGCTGAAAACAACAGGTGTAGTAGACCTTACAGTGAAATGCTGAAAACAACAGGTGTAGTAGACCTCACAGTGAAATGCTGAAAACAACAGGTGTAGTAGCCCTGACAGTGAAATGCAGAATACAACAGGTGTAGTAGACCTTACAGTGAAATGCTGAATACAACAGGTGTAGTAGACCTCACAGTGAAATAGTGAATACAACATGTGTAGTAGACCTTACAGTGAAATGCTGAATACAACAGGTGTAGTAGACCTCACAGTGAAATGCTGAATACAACAGGTGTAGTAGACCTTACAGTGAAATGCTGAATACAACAGGTGTAGTAGACCTTACAGTGAAATGCTGAATACAACAGGTGTAGTAGACATTACAGTGAAATGCTGAAAACAACAGGTGTAGTAGACCTTACAGTGAAATGCTGAAAACAACAGGTGTAGTAGACCTCACAGTGAAATGCTGAATACAACAGGTGTAGTAGACCTTACAGTGAAATGCTGAATACAACAGGTGTAGTAGACCTGACAGTGAAATGCAGAATACAACAGGTGTAGTAGACCTTACAGTGAAATGCTGAATACAACAGGTGTAGTAGACCTCACAGTGAAATGCTGAATACAACAGGTGTAGTAGACCTTACAGTGAAATGCTGAATACAACAGGTGTAGTAGACCTCACAGTGAAATGCTGAATACAACAGGTGTAGTAGACCTTACAGTGAAATGCTGAATACAACAGGTGTAGTAGACCTTACAGTGAAATGCTGAATACAACAGGTGTAGTAGACCTTACAGTGAAATGCTGAATACAACAGGTGTAGTAGACCTTACAGTGAAATGCTGAATACAACAGGTGTAGTAGACCTTACAGTGAAATGTTGAATACAACAGGTGTAGTAGACCTTACAGTTAAATGCTGAATACAACAGGTGTAGTAGACCTTACAGTGAGATGCTGAATACAACAGGTGTAGTAGACCTCACAGTGAGATGCTGAATACAACAGGTGTAGTAGACCTTACAGTGAGATGCTGAATACAACAGGTGTAGTTGACCTTACAGTGAAATGCTGAATACAGCAGGTGTAGGTAGACCTTACAGTGAACTGCTGAATACAACAGGTGTAGGTAGACCTTACAGTGAAATGCTGAATACAACAGGTGTAGGTAGACCTTACAGTGAAATGCTGAATACAACAGGTGTAGGTAGACCTTACAGTGAAATGCTGAATACAACAGGTGTAGTAGACCTTACAGTGAAATGCTGAATACAACAGGTGTAGGTAGACCTTACAGTGAAATGCTGAATACAACAGGTGTAGTAGACCTTACAGTGAAATGATGAATACAACAGGTGTAGTAGACCTTACAGTGAAATGCTGAATACAACAGGTGTAGTAGACCTTACAGTGAAATGCTGAAAACAACAGGTGTAGGTAGACCTTACAGTGAAATGCTGAATACAACAGGTGTAGTAGACCTTACAGTGAAATGCTGAATACACCAGGTGTAGTAGACCTTACAGTGAAATGCTGAAAACAACAGGTGTAGGTAGACCTTACAGTGAAATGCTGAATACAACAGGTGTAGTAGACCTCACAGTGAAATGCTGAATACACAAGGTGTAGTAGACCTTACAGTGAAATGCTGAATACAACAGGTGTAGTAGACCTCACAGTGAAATGCTGAATACAACAGGTGTAGTAGACCTTACAGTGAAATGCTGAATACAACAGGTGTAGGTAGACCTCACAGTGAAATGCTGAAAACAACAGGTGTAGTAGACCTTACAGTGAAATGCTGAAAACAACAGGTGTAGTAGACCTTACAGTGAAATGCTGAATACAACAGGTGTAGTAAACCTCACAGTGAAATGCTGAATACAACAGGTGTAGTAGACCTTACAGTGAAATGCTGAATACAACAGGTGTAGTAGACCTTACAGTGAAATGCTGAATACAACAGGTGTAGTAGATCTTACAGTGAAATGCTGAATACAACAGGTGTAGTAGACCTTACAGTGAAATGCTGAATACAACAGGTGTAGTAGACCTTACAGTGAAATGCTGAATACAACAGGTGTAGTAGACCTTACAGTGAAATGCTGAATACAACAGGTGTAGTAGACCTTACAGTGAGATGCTGAATACAACAGGTGTAGTAGACCTCACAGTGAGATGCTGAATACAACAGGTGTAGTAGACCTTACAGTGAGATGCTGAATACAACAGGTGTAGTTGACCTTACAGTGAAATGCTGAATACAACAGGTGTAGGTAGACCTTACAGTGAAATGCTGAATACAACAGGTGTAGTAGACCTCACAGTGAAATGCTGAATACAACAGGTGTAGTGGACCTCACACTGACATAATTACTTACAAGCCATTAAACCAACAATGCAGTTTAAAGTCAAAAATAGATAAGTAAAAAAAATCATAATAATAATTAAAGAGCAGCAATAAAATAACAGTAGAGAGGCTATATACAGAGGGAATAGTCTTCCATTTAGGTGAATAATCTGTTACTCCCCGAGGATCCTTAATAATCTGTTACTCCCCGAGGGTCCTGAATAATCTCTTACTCCCCGAGGGTCCTGAATAATCTCTTACTCCCCGAGGGTCCTGAATAATCTCTTACTCCCCGAGGGTCCTGAATAGTCTCTTACTCCCCGAGGGTCCTGAATAATCTGTTACTTCCCGAGGGTCCTGAATAGTCTCTTACTCCCCGAGGGACCTGAATAATCTGTTACTCCCCGAGGGTCCTGAATAATCTGTTACTCCCCGAGGGTCCTGAATAATCTGTTACTCCCCGAGGGTCCTGAATAATCTGTTACTCCCCGAGGGTCCTGAATAATCTGTTACTCCCCGAGGGTCCTGAATAATCTGTTACTCCCCGAGGGTCCTGAATAATCTGTTACTCCCCAAGGGTCCTGAATAATCTGTTACTCCTCGAGGGTCCTGAATAGTCTGTTACTCCCCGAGGGTCCTGAATAATCTGTTACACCCCGAGGATCCTTAATAATCTGTTACTCCTCGAGGGTCCTGAATAGTCTGTTTTTCCCCGAGGGTCCTGAATAATCTGTTACTCCCTGAGGGTTCTGAATAATCTGCTACTCCCCGAGGGTCCTGAATAGTCTGTTACTCCCAGAGGGTCCTGAATAGTCTGTTACTCCCCGAGGGTCCTGAATAGTCTGTTACTCCCCCAGGGTCCTGAATAATCTGCTACTCCCCGAGGGTTCTGAATAATCTGCTACTCCCCGAGGGTCCTGAATAGTCTGTTACTCCCCGAGGGTCCTGAATAGTCTGTTACTCCCCGAGGGTCCTGAATAGTCTGTTACTACCCGAGGGTCCTGAAAGTACATCTGTGATGATATGAAATGTACTACCTAGCTAGACCTCTGACTGCCAGACTACTAGAACTACACCATGAACAGTGTGTGTGTGTGTGTGTGTGTGTGTGTGTGTGTGTGTGTGTGTGTGTGTGTGTGTGTGTGTGTGTGTGTGTGTGTGTGTGTGTGTGTGTGTGTGTGTGTGTGTGTGTGTGTGTGTGTGATGCACTGAAGCAGACTGTTGCATTATGGAGCTGTTGAGGAAATGAGAGATTGGCTCTTTCTCCTACTGTCTCTTCCAGTGTGTTATGAGGTGGAAGAAAGGAGGGCATTAGTATGAGGAGCCTCCACTCTTCTGGGAATGCTTTTCACATGATGTTGGAACATTGCTGCGGGGACTTGCTTACATTCAGCTACAAGTGCATTAGTGAGGTCGGCACTGATGTTGGGCGATTGGGCCTGGCTCACAGTCGGTTTTTCTATTCATCCCAAAGGTGTTTGATGGGGTTGAGGTCAGGGCTCTGTGCAGGCCAGTCAAGTTCTTCCACACCAATCCCAACAAACGATTTCTGTATGGACTTCGCTTTGTGCATTTTTTATCTTTTTTTTCTTGTTTTTTTTTTGTCCCAGGAAAGTCAATTGAGAAAAAGTGCATTTTTGTAGTGAGGATGGAAGCAAAACACCAATCAATGATTGCTATGTGTATCCTGCCTATACTGAGTTACTTTCCTATAGCCAATGATTTAGATATTGCATACTTGGTGGCAAGCCAAAGTATTTCATAGATTCCCGTCAACGGTGTTTGTCAATGAAGGGGGTAATGTGATATTGCATTTTATATCCTCTAGGACATTACAAAAAAGTTATAACAAGGTGTCGGCAGTGTGAATTAGTGTTGTACACTGAGGGTTGTTGTCGTCAGATCAGTGAGGGTTGTGTCAGAACACCACTGAGGTGTCAGAACACTGAGAGTTGCTGTCAGACCACTGAGGGTTGGTGTCAGAACACTGAGGGTTGGTGTCAGAACACTGAGGGTTGGTGTCAGAACACTGAGGGTTGGTCAGAACACTGAGGGTTGGTGTCAGAACACTGAGGGTTGGTGTCGTCAGACCGCTGAGGGTTGGTGTCGTCAGACCGCTGAGGGTTGGTGTCGTCAGACCGCTGAGGGTTGGTGTCGTCAGACCGCTGAGGGTTGGTGTCGTCAGACCACTGAGGGTTGGTGTCGTCAGACCGCTGAGGGTTGGTGTCAGAACACTGAGGGTTGGTGTCAGAACACTGAGGGTTGGTGTTGTCAGACCATTTTCTATTGACTGCTCCAGGAGTGTGTGTGTGTGTGTGTGTGTGTGTGTGTGTGTGTGTGTGTGTGTGTGTGTGTGTGTGTGTGTGTGTGTGTGTGTGTGTGTGTGTGTGTGTGTGTGTGTGTGTGTGTGTGTGTGTGTGTGTGTGTGTGTGTGTGTGTGTGTGTGTGTGTGTGTGTGTGTGTGTGTGTTTGTGTGTGTGTGTGTGTGTATATGTGTTTGTGTTTCCACAGGAAAATAACAAACATTTAATCGTTATTAGGAGGAGATAAACCCAGTCACAACAAAAAACATCAACATACAGTACCAATCATTACCAATCAATACCAATCAATACAAATCATTACCAATCAATACCAATAAATACCAATCATTACCAATCAATACAAATCATTACCAATCATTACCAATCAATACCAATCATTTCCAATAATTACCAATCATTACCAATCAATACAAATAATTTCCAATCATTACCAATCAATACCAATCAATACAAATCAATTCCAATCATTACCAATCATTACCAATCAATACAAATCAATACCAATCATTACCAATCATTACCAATCATTACCAATCATTACCAAGCAATACCAATCAATACAAAACATTACCAATCATTACCAATCATTACCAATCAATACCAATCATTACCAATCATTACCAATCATTACCAATCAATACAAATCATTACCAATCATTACCAATCAATACCAATCAATACAAATAAATACCAATCATTACCAATCATTACCAATCAATACCAATCAATACAAATAATTACCAATCATTGCCAATCAATACCAATCATTACCAATCATTACCTATCAATACCAATCATTACCAATCATTACCAATCAATACCAATCAATACCAATCATTACCAATCAATACCAATCAATACAAATCAATACCAATCATTACCAATCATTACCAATCAATACCAATCAATACAAATAATTACCAATCATTGCCAATCAATACCAATCATACCAATCATTACCTATCAATACCAATCAATACAAATCATTACCAATCATTTCCAATCATTACCAATCAATACCAATCATTACCAGTCATTACCAATCATTACCAATCAATACAAATCATTACCAATCATTACCAATCAATACCAATCATTACCAATCAATACCAATCATTACTAATCAATACCAATCAATACAAATCATTACCAATCAATACCAATCAATACCAATCATTACCAATCGTTACCAATCAATACAAATCATTACCAATCAATAATAGTCAATACAAATTATTACCAATCAATACCAATCAATACCAATCAATACTAATCATTACCAATCAATACCAATCAATACAAATCATTACCCATCAATACCAATCATTACCAATCAATACAAATCATTACTAATCAATACCAATCATTACCAATCAATACCAATCAATACCAATCATTACCAATCAATACCAATCATTACCAATCAATACCAATCATTACCAATCAATACCAATCAATTCAAATCATTACCAATCAATACCAATCAATACAAATCATTACCAATCAATAATAGTCAATACAAATTATTACCAATCAATACCAATCAATACCAATCAATACTAATCATTACCAATCAATACCAATCAATACAAATCATTACCCATCAATACTAATCATTACCAATCAATACCAATCATTACCAATCAATACCAATCAATACCAATCATTACCAATCAATACAAATCATTACCAATCAATACAAATCATTACCAATCAATACCAATCAATACCAATTATTACCAATCAATACCAATCAATACCAATCAATACCAATTACTACCAATCATTACCAATCAATTCCCATCAATACAAATCATTACCAATCAATACCAATCAATACCAATCAATATCAATCAATACCAATCACTACCAATCACTACCAATCAATACCAATCCATACCAATCACTACCAATCAATACCAATCAATTCCAATCATTACCAATCATTACAAATCAATACCAGTCATTACCAATCAATACCAGTCATTACCAATCAATACCAATCAATTCCAATCATTACCAATCATTACAAATCAATACCAATCACTACCAATCACCATGACATTTCCCATGACGTTTACCAGAAGAGAAACATACAAATGTTTCCTGGGTTACAGCAAATGTGTTTATTAATGTGAACCCATCATATCAGTGGAGGCAACTGAGTTTAGTACGTTACCTCCCTTCAGGGAATGTTTGTGATTTGTCAAGATGAAACCACTAATTGTCTAACGCCTGAACACTTTCAAACCTCCACCTAACAAACACCCATCTGTGTGACCTTTCATATGAAAGAACATTCCTCCAACTGTCTCACAACAACACCGGTCCCTACATGCCTTGCTACCAAAAACAGTGGATTCTGTGGTGGAGATGTTACAAAGGTTGCCACGGCAACATGAGTTTATTCAGATGACGGACAGGTTGCCAAATCTAATCGCCCATCTCTGAGATAAAACTCTCTCTTTACTCTAAAGCCTACATGGGATTTAGACTTTCTCTCTCTCCCTCTGTCTCCCTCTCTCTTTCCCTCTCTCTCTCTCCCTCTCTCTTTCCCTCTTTCTCCCTCTGTCTCCCCCTCGCTCTCCCTCTGTCTCCCTCCCTCTCTCTCTCCCTCTCTCTCCCTCTCTCTCTCCCTCTGTCTCCCTCTCTCTTTCCCTCTCTCTCCCTCTGTCTCCCTCTCTCTCCCTCTCTCTCCCTCTCTCTCTCCCTCTGTCTCCCTCTCTCTTTCCCTCTCTCTCCCTCTGTCTCCCTCTGTCTCCCTCTGTCTCCCTCTCTCTTTCCCTCTCTCTCCCTCTATCTCCCTCTCTCTCTCCCTCTCTCTCTCGGTCTCCCTCTCTATCTCCCTCGGTCTCCCTCTCTATCTCCCTCTGTCTCCCTCTAACTCCATCTCCCCCTGTGTCTCCCTCTCTCCCCCTCTGTCTCCCTCTGTCTAACTCTCTCTTCCTGTGTCTCAATGTGTCTCCATCTATCTCCCTCTCTCTTCCTCTCTCTCTCTTTCTTTGATCCATCTATCCTCTGTGGGGAGAAGGAAACTGAATGGTATCAGAGAGCCAGAGGCCAAGGACCGGGCCTGCCGGAAGAAGACAGTCCCTCTATATACAGTTGAAGTCGGAAGTTTACATACACTTAGGTTGGAGTCATTTGAAGGTAGGCCTTGAAATACATCCACAGGTACACCTCCAATTGACTTAAATCATGTCAATTAGCCTATCAGAAGCTTCTAAAGCCATGACATCATTATCTGGCATTTTCCAAGCTGTTTAGAGGCACAGTCAACTTAGTGTATGTAAACTTCTGACCCACTGGAATTGTGATACAGTGAATTATAAGTGAAATAATCTGTCTGTGAACAATTGTTGGAAAAATTGCTTGTCATGCACAAAGTAGATATCCTAACCGACTTGCCAAAACTATAGTTTGTTAACAATACATTTGTGGAGTGGTTGTAAAACAAGTTTTAATGACTCCAACCTAAGTGTATGTACACTTCAGACTTCAACTGTATGTGGATGTATATATGTGTGTATATATGTATATATGTATATATCTCCCTCTTGTCTTCATCACACCGCATCACACACTGTCCCAAACAGAGTCTGACACAGTGTCCCTCACAGTCTCACACAGTGTCCCTCACAGAGTCTCACACAGTGTCCCTCACAGAGTCTCACACAGTGTCCCTCACAGAGTCCCTCACAGAGTCTCACACAGTGTCCCTCACAGAGTCTCACACAGTGTCCCTCACAGAGTCTCACACAGTGTCCCAAACAGAGTCTCACACAGTGTCCCTCACAGTCTCACACAGTGTCCCTCACAGAGTCTCACACAGTGTCCCTCACAGAGTCTCACACACTGTCCCTCACAGAGTCTCACACAGTGTCACTCACAGAGTCTCACACAGTGTCCCTCACAGAGTCTCACACGGTGACCCTCACAGAGTCTCATACAGAGTCCCACACAGTCTCACACAGTCTCACACAGTGTCCCTCACAGTCTCACACAGTGTCCCTCACAGAGTCTCACACAGTGTCCCTCACAGAGTCTCACACACTGTCCCTCACAGAGTCTCACACAGTGTCACTCACAGAGTCTCACACAGTGTCCCTCACAGAGTCTCACACAGTGACCCTCACAGAGTCTCATACAGAGTCCCACACAGTCTCACACAGTCTCACACAGTGTCCCTCACAGAGTCTCACACAGTCTCACAGTCTCACAGAGTCTCACACAGTGTCCCTCACAGAGTCTCACACAGACTCTCACACAGTCTCACACAGAGCCCCCACAGAGCCTCACACAGAGCCCCACAAAGAGCCTCACACAGAGCCCCACAAAGAGCCTCACACAGAGCCCCACAAAGAGCCTCACACAGAGCCCCACACAGTTCCACACACACGAGCTCCATTCATTCAAATCCACACCCATGCACGTGCAGAACCAAAACTGTTGTGTTTGTTATTTATTAAGGACCTACTTCCTATTTACTTCAGCCAGGCCCAGGCAGTGTAGGTGTGGAGGGGCATTAGACAGAGAGGTTCCCAGGCCTGGAGGCTCAGTCTCTGGACTTAGACACTGACCAAACCAGGTCAATAGGGGCTTCACTTTACTGGACAGAGGAGATGTGTTTAAACTGCTAGAGACCGAGACCAGGGCAAGAGGGCTTCCCTATACTGAAGACAGGAGATGTGTTTACCTGCTAGAGACCGAGACCAGGGCAAGAGGGCTTCCCTATACTGAACAGAGGAGAGTATTTTGATGCCTGTTTTAGACTGGGACCAGGCCAGGAGAGGTTAGACAATGTTGAACAGAGGAGAGTGTTTTGAGGCCTGTTGGAGACTGGGACCAGGCCAGGAGGGGTTAGATTAGAGATTGAGGCCCGGAGGTCTCTTAATGCTGGACTCAGACCCCCAGACGCTGCCAGTCTACTCGGTGATCAGCCGCGTTCTCAGGCGTAAACTACAGAGGCTTATCTCCTGCCCTGCTATACTTGGCACAGACACAGCCCTGATCCTCTCTCTTGGTTCACTTCACACAGACCTGACTCTGCTGTGACCTGCTCCCTGC
>NC_092150.1:85908696-85926196 GCF_045791955.1 Oncorhynchus clarkii lewisi
CTCTCTCTCTCTCTCTCTCTCTCGCTCTCTCTCTCTCTGTTTGTCTCTCTCTCTCTCGCTCTCTCTGTTTCTCTCTCTCTCTCTACCCCGTCTTTCTCTCTACTCTCTCTGTCTCTCTCTCTCTACTCCCTCTTTCTCTCTACTCTCTCTGTCTCTCTCTACTCCCTCTTTCTCTCTACTCTCTCTCTCTCTATCGCTACTCCTCTCTACTCTCTCTGTCTCTCTGACTCTCCCTCTCCCTCCCTCCCTCCCTTCCTCTCTATCTCTCTCTCACTCTCTCTCTCTCCCTCTCTCTCTCTCGCACTCTTTCTCTCCCTCCCTCCCTCTCTCTCTCTTTTAAAAAAATGTATTTGTGGATCTGTGTAATCTGAGGGAAATGTGTCTCTAATATGGTCATACATTTGGCAGGAGGTTAGGAAGTGCAGCTCAGTTTCCACCTCATTTTGTGGGCAGTGTGCACATAGCCTGTCTTCTCTTGAGAGCCAGGTCTGCCTATGGCGAACCTTCTCAATAGCAAGGCTATGCTCACTGAGTCTGTACATAGTCAAAGCTTTCCTTAAGTTTGGGTCAGTCACAGTGGTCAGGTATTCTGCCACTGTGTACTTTCATTCTAGTTTGCTCTGTTTTTTGGTTAATTCTTTCCAATGAGTCAAGTAATTATCTTTTTGTTTTTGGTTGGGTCTAATTGTGTTTCTGTCCTGGTGCTCTGTGGGGTCTGTTTGTGTTTGTGAACAGATCCCCAGGACCAGCTTGCTTAGAGGACTCTTTTCCAGGTTCATCTCTCTGTAGGTGATGGTTTTTTTATGGTTTGGGAATCGCTTCCTTTTAGGTGGTTGTAGAATTTAACGGCTCTTTTCTGGATTTTGATAATTAGCGGGTATGGGCCTAATTCTGCTCTGCATGCATTTTTTAGTGTTTTACATTGTACACTGAGGATATTTTTGCAGAATTCTGCATGCAGAGTCTCAATTTGGTGTTTGCCCCATTTTGTGAATTCTTGATTGGTGACCTCACAACCATAAAGGGCAATGGGTTCCATAACTGATTCAAGTATTTTTGCCAGGTCCTAATTGGTTTCTTGAATTTTATGTCCCTTTTGATGGCATAGAAGCCCCTTCTTGCTTTGTCTCTCAGCTCGTTCACAGCTTTGTGGAAGTTACGTACCTGTGGCGCTGATGTTTAGGTCAAGGTATGTATAGTTTTTTGTGTGCTCTAGGGCAACGGTGTCTAGATTGAATTTGTATTTGTGGTCCTGGTGACTGGACCTTTTTTGGAACACCATTATTTTGGTCTTACTGAGATTTGCTGTCAGGGTTGGAGGGGCACCATGTGCGACTGACGTGTTTTCCGTTTGCTCCCACAGTATTCTTACATTTTGTGTGAATTTTGCAAATATATTTTCAAATATTAGTTTGGTGATCCCTTTCCGTAAAAAACAAGACTACTTTCGAATGTCAGCATGTCAACGAAACATAAGGCCAAAAACATGACTTTGAGAAAACCCCGGCCTAAAAGACCCACTCTCATCACCGCCTTCTCCTGAGTCTGAGGGCGCGGGGACTCACACTTTACCTGGGGGTGCGGCTTGGCCTGGCGGCGCTGAAATGAACATTCTCGAGGCCATCAAACGCTCTGAGATAGTAGAAATGAGATAGTTGAAATGAAAACGGAGGTAGTTGCTACGATTGATGCCCAATACAGGAGGTTTCTGATACTTTAAAAGCCGATCTAACCATCCTGTGCCAGCAATCACATCACTCAAAACAACAACAGAGTTGCACACTACGATAATTGCAGCACTGGAGACCTCCGCTACCAATGTCTCCAACTAACCACCTCCCTGGAGGCTGTCGTGAAACTCCTGACTGTGGATCTGAAAAAGGTACAGGAGAGTTGTCTGAGTTTAGAGGGATTCTCAATAACCTGAGACTGGTACAGAGTCAGAGGAAATGCCTCGCGCTACTGACTTCATTTCTGGGCTGTTGAAGGATGTTCTTGCCTTGGATGAGAAGCCCCTTATTGATCGTGCCCATCGGTCACTGCACCCCAAAGCCCTGGGATGGTGAGAGGCCCTGTGACATAATTCTTCAAGTGCACTTTTTTCCATGAGAAAATAGAGATTCTGAGCTTTCAAGAACAGAGCTTCTCTATCTACCAGGACTACTCCCCCTACTGTGTCCAGGCAGCTTGCAGTTTTCGGGCCAAACGACTACTACTGGACCGTCCAGGTGGGAAGCATGGACTGCGATTCCTGGCAGTTTATGGCTTTCTCATGATGGTAAAGACTACACCTTTGAATCTCCGGAGGAGGCTATGGCTCACATTCAACGTCACATCAAGAAGTCTTGAACATGCTCATAGATCAGCAACTGTTGCTTGCGAACTGTGGAAAGTAAGTAGCCCACCTGTGGTACACTTATGCTTAGTTATAACATCTTGTATAGTTGGGGAGTTTGCAAACCCATTCTGGCTTATTTGATGTGATCTACTGTTTTGATTATCTAATGTGCTTGATCTTACAAGCATTCAGTCATTCTAATTTCATTTTATTAAGGTTTTACATAACTCCTTTGTTTCTAGGCTGTCTCGTTCAGCTATTCAGTTTGTTTACATAGTGTCTCAATGACTCAAAATAGTTTTGGTTATTTGTTTACTGCATCCGTTTATACCGACCCAGTAAACAGTAAATGTTCAGAGGCTAAACGTTTTTTCTTGGTCTTCACTTCAATTTTAAAGGTTTTGAATGTCATTTATGCCCAGCAAATGTTCAATGTTGCACACACATTTTTATTTTGTATTTTTATTTTTCAAATAACTATCCATTACAAAAAACACAAGGAAGGTGCAACACCAAGGTACAAGAACATGAAGGACAAACAACACAGCATCAAGACACCACCAAATATGCACCAGTCTTTCCGCAACAGAGCCATCCCTATGCGTGAGGGTGTGTGTGCATGACAGTGACACAAAACACGTCACAGTTTCCCCCTTCATGATCACAATCCTGTGAAACCCAAACCCTCCAAGATCCCCCCACTGTCACGACTTCCACCGAAGGTGGCTCCTCTCCATGTTCGGGCGGCGCTCGGTGGTCGTCGTTGCCGGTCTAGTAGCTGCCACCGATTATTTTTTTATTTTATTTTGGTTATGTCTGTTTTGTGTTTCACCTGGTTTCATTTGGGGTGAAAGGGTAGCCTAGTGGTTAGAGCGTTGGACTAGTAACCGGAATGGTTGCAAGTTCAAACCCCGAGCTGACAAGGTACAAATCTGTTGTTCTGCCCCTGAACAGGCAGTTAACCCACTGTTCCTAGGCTGTCATTGAAAATAAGAATTTGTTCTTAACTCACTTACCAAGTTAAATAAAGGTAAAATATGTTTTATTTTTTATTTAGGGGGGGGGGGTATTTAATTCAACATTTCCTTTGGGTTTTTGTGCGGGATTGTTTTCGTTTGAACTGTCAGTGAGTTTAGGTTTCGTTTTATTAGCTCATGTGCTACAGGTGAGTTTTCCCTGGACTGTGTCTGAGTGGGGTTTTCCCTGGACTGTGTCTGAGTGGGGTTTTCATGGCTATTACTGTAGTCCGGTGTCCTGTTGTTTTTTGAGCTAGTTAAATAAAACGTCCTTTTCTTTGGAACTTGTTTCTCCTGCGCCTGACTCCACACCCACATCTCCTTGGAGAGATCTGACACCCACAGTTCCCCAATAAAGTTTGAAATATCCAATAAATGTCGTTCCACTTCATGATTGTGTCCCACTTGTTGTTGATTCTTCACAAAAAAATACAGTTTTATATCTTTATGTTTGAAGCCTGAAATGTGGCAAAAGGTCGCAAAGTTCAAGGGGGCCGAATACTTTCGCAAGGCACTGTAAATGTGCCCTACTTATTCAATCTTTTCTTCAGAAATATGCTGTGTGAGGCCTGGAGTTTCCTACATCCAACAGATAGACAGTATTCCTTTTATTCTCATGTTCATCAAACATACTCCCGTATTGATTACTTATTTTTGGACAAAAAATGTCTGCCTAACCTTCGGCAGTGTACTTACGAGAGTATTGTTATTTCTGACCATTCACCATTAGTGCTTGAACTAGAGTTTCCCCAGCGAACTCCTATGTGTTATCAATGGCGTCTCAACCCCATTTTACTCTCAGATAAGGAGTTTGTCAATTTAATTTCTTCTGAAATCACCTTATTCATAGAAACTAATTCAACACCAGGTATGTCCTGCTCTACCATATGGGAGTCTCTCAAAGCATACCTACATGGCCAAATTATTTCTTATACAGCCAACCAAAACAGAGTTCGCTCTCAGCGACTTCGGGACCTGAGCGAGTCCATAGCCACATTAGATGAGAGGTATGCTACGGATCCTCTGATCTACATAAAGAACGCCAAATACTCCAATCTGAATTTGATGAGCTTTCTACCAGGCAAGCTGAACAGTTACTCTTGCGAGCTCAGTACAGAGTGTATGAACAAGGCTACAAGGCCAGTAAACTCCTTGCACATCAGATCCGTAAAACTGAGGCCTCATGTTTAATCCCACAAATAAGGATCCTGTCTGGTGCCACCACAGTTATACATAAAGAGATCCATGATCAATTCAAAAATTTTACTCTGCGCTCTGCGCTATACAATCTCCTCTCCTCCTCTGAATCTCCTCAAGACCCTTTGCTGATTGATTCATTCTTTAATAGCTTGAATAAGCCTTGAATTGATACATGAATGTTTAGAATAAGAATTTACAGCTGAGGAGATTGCAACAGCAGTGTCCACAATGAAAAGTGGTAAATCACCAGGTCCGGACGGTTTTCCAATCGAATTGGTCTGCTTTGCCCATTCTTGTCTTGATTATTTGCAGAGTGCCTTAATACTTCAAAGCTACTGCCTAGTCTTTATGAGGCTTCAATTTCATTACTATTAACGAAAACAAAGACCCCCTGGAATGTGGATCCTATCATCCAATCTCGCTTTTAAACTGTGATTACAGAATCCTAGCCAAGCTCTTAGCCATCCGTATGGAAGGCTCGCTGCACCAAGTAATACACTCTGACCAGACTGGCTTTGTGAGAAATAGGCATTTGTTTTTCAATATCAGACGCCTTATGAATATACTGTACTCCCCAACGTCAGGGGACCCGGTCTCACTTGATGCGGGAAAATCTTTTGGCCGTGTTGAGTGGGACTACCTAACAGCTGCCCTTCATAGATTTGGCTTTGGCCCCAAATTCATTGCGTGGATAAAGATTCTATATTTTTCTCCCATGGCTTCGGTACGGACTAACTACTTGTCCTCTGACTATAATATTCTCTGATTTTGATCCAACATGTGTCAGATGTTAAAAGGAACCAGACACACTGTTGCGTATGTTTTGGGGCTGTCGTAAACTGTCAGGTTTCTGGGAATTAATATTTAAATGTTTCTCTGATATATATGACACGGTTATAGATCTGTCTCCTCTGACAGACCTTTTTGGAGTACTGCCCATAGGTACCCCCCTTTTTGCCCATACTTACCCCACTGTCAAGAATTCAGTCGGAGACTGTTGCTTTCCAACTCTTTTAGCTAGACGGCTAATACTACAGACCTGGAAGATGGCAGCTCCCCCATCTTATAAATATTGGGTGAGAGATGTGTTGTGCTCTCTGCAACCAAAAGAAATGTAATGCAATACACGTGGGAACTGTTTAATGAGGCTTGGGCTCCACTCCGGTCTTACTTTAAACAGTCCATCCTCTGATGGCATTCATATTAAAACTAAAATAAGTCTCTATTTGACTCCCCTGTGACTAAAAGGGTTGGATGAGGTTGATGTGCCTATTGATTGTGACCTGCAGATACCTTGTTCATCTTGCCCGGTCAGAGACTAAAATATGAGCTTGTTTTGCCCTGTTTTTTTAAATGTATTTTTTCTAGTTGAGTAAATTATTACAATAAATGGACGTCATTTGGATCAAATTTGTCTCCACTTTTGTGGATTGGGGTGATCAGTCCTTGTTTCCAAATATTGGGGAAGATGCCAGAGCTAAGTATGATGTTAAAGAGTATTAGTATAGTCAATTGGAATTTGTTGTCTGTATATTTTGCAATTTAATTTCGGATACCATCAACATCACAGGCCTTTTGGGGTTGGGGTTTGTGTTTTGTCCTGTAGTTCATTCAAGGTAATTGGATAATCCAGTGGGTTCTGGTGGTCTTTAATAGTTGATTCTAACATTTGTATTTGATCATGTTTTTGCTGTTTGTCCTTTGTTGTAGGGCCAAAAAGATTGGAAAAGTGGTTCATCCCATACATCTCCATTTTGGATAGATAATGATTTGTGGTGTTGTTTGTTTAGTGTTTTCCAATTTTCCCAGAAGTGGTTAAAATCTATGGATTCTTCATTTACTCCAGAGTGGTGCAGCGGTCTAAGGCATTTTAGTGCTTGAGGCATTGCTACAGACTCCCTGGTTCGAGTCCAGGCTGTATCACAACCGGCTGTGGTTGAGAGTCCCATAGGGAGGAGGGACACAATTGGCCCAGCGTCATCCGGGTTCAAGTTTTCTAGGTCTCTATGTTTTTGTTGGATTGGTTTCTCTATTTCTTTCATGGGTTTTTGCATTTTGCATCAAACCATTTGTCACTGTTTTTAATTTTCTTAGGTTTCCTGCTTGAAATGTTTAGATTAGATAAAGGTTAGAGGTCAAATATACTGTTTAGGTTTCCTGCTTGAAATGTTTAGATTAGATAGAGGTTAGAGGTCTAATATACTGTTTAGGTTTCCTGCTTGAAATGTTTACATTAGATAGGGAAGCTTAGAGGTCAAATATACTGTTTAGGTTTCCTGCTTGAAATGTTTAGATTAGATAGGGAAGCTTAGAGGTCAAATATACTGTTTAGGTTTCCTGCTTGAAATGTTTAGATTAGATAGAGGTTAGAGGTCAAATATACTGTTTAGGTTTCCTGCTTGAAATGTTTAGATTAGATAGAGGTTAGAGGTCAAATATACTGTTTAGGTTTCCTGCTTGAAATGTTTAGATTAGATAGAGGTTAGAGGTCAAATATACTGTTTATGTTTCCTGCTTGAAATGTTTAGATTAGATAGAGGTTAGAGGTCAAATATACTGTTTAGGTTTCCTGCTTGAAATGTTTAGATTAGATAGAGGTTAGAGGTCAAATATACTGTTTAGGTTTCCTGCTTGAAATGTTTAGATTAGATAGAGGTTAGAGGTCAAATATACTGTTTATGTTTCCTGCTTGAAATGTTTAGATTAGATAGAGGTTAGAGGTCAAATATACTGTTTAGGTTTCCTGTTTGAAATGTTTAGATTAGATAGAGGTTAGAGGTCAAATATACTGTTTAGGTTTCCTACTGCCAAGTTTACACCTTCACTATTACAGTGAAACATTTTGTCCAGGAAGTTGTCTAAAAGGGATAGAATTTGTTGTTGCCTAATTGGTTTTTGTTAGATTTCCACATTACTTTCCTCCCATCTATAGCATTTCTTAATATTACTCTGTTCCTTTGGTTTTGATGCATCATCTCTCTCACTCTCTGCCTCTCGCTCTCTACCCCCACTCTCTCCCTCTTCATCCTCTCTCTCTCTACCCCCACTCTCTCTCTCCCTCTTCATCCTCTCTCTCTCTCTCTCTCGCTCTACTCCCTATCTCTCTCTCTCTAAATCTCTCTCTCTCTCTCTCTAAATCTCTCTCTAAATCTCTCTCGCTCTCTAAATCTCTCTCTCTCTCTCTCTCTCTCTACTCCCTATCTCTCTCTCTCTCTCTACTCCCTATCTCTCTCTCGACTCCCTCTCTCTCTCTCTCTCTCTCTCTGCCTGCCTCTCTATCTACTCCCTATTTCTCTCTCTCTCTCTGCTGCCTCTCTCTCTCTACTACCTATCTCTCTCTCTCTCTCTGCCTGCCTCTCTCTCTCTACTCCCTATCTCTCTCTCTCTGCTGCCTCTCTCTCTCTACTCCCTATCTCTCTCTCGACTCCCTCTCTCTCTCTCTCTCTTTCTCTCTCTGCCTGCCTCTCTCTCTACTCCCTATCTCTCTCTCTGTTGCCTCTCTCTCTGCTGCCTCTCTCTCTCTACTCCCTATCTCTCTCTCTGCTGCCTCTCTCTCTCTACTCCCTATCTCTTTCTCTCTGCCTGCCTTTCTATCTCTACTCCCTCTCTATCCTGCTTCATCCCCTCTCTCTTGCTCTCGCTCTGTCTCTCTCTCAGTGGCACAGGAGTTGTGATCTCTGCTGTCAGCCTCAGCGGAAGCATCAGACAGAGGCCTGTCACGTTCCTCTGCATGGGGAGATGTCTAATGATGTGGCACATAAAGGATCAAGTAGGAATGTTGTATGGGGATGGATGTTAGAGTTGTAGGTTGGAGCTTTGAGGTTTGAAGGTTGAGATTGGAGAATTGAGGTTTGAGAATGGGGTTGGAGGCTTGAGGTTTGAAGATTGAGGTTTGAGAGTTGAGGTTGGAAGCTTGAGGTTTAAGGTTGGAGGCTTGAGGTTTGAGGGATGAAGTTGCAGGCTTGAGGTTGCAGGCTTGAGGTTGGATGCTTGAGGTTGTAGGCTTGAGGATGGAGGCTTGAGGTTGGAGGCTTGAGGTCTTTTTAAACTGACGTACTACAAAGGGAGGCTTACTGGATATCCTGTCCTAAAAACATTGACCCTTAGTGGTCTGAATATTGACTTTGATCTCAGGCCCTTCTTATGAACAATTCTCTCTTTTATGAACAAGTCTTACAAATGTATATATTCTTTCTACAGTTTATCAGCTGTCATGACGTTGGCCTGGGGGGTAGGTTTATGACAGTCATAAATACCTCTTACCCCCTTTTTCCTATCTCTACCTTACTGAGGTTACATTTGCAAAACCCTTGGTTAACATAGAGATTCTGGGAACATCAGAAGGTGGGGGGAAATTAACTATATTCTGGTAATCCGAACAATTGAACATATGCGGTGGTACTTAATGAATATGATGTCAGTTCGGTTGTCATCTGAGACATTCTCATCAATGATAAGATGACATAAACATCAGAGTTATCTACACATCAGAGTTATCGGATTCACATGGAATTGTTGTTCAATTTAAATGTTTGAATATGAAATTATTCGTGATGGGATGAAATGTGATTTTAGCTTCTAAAATGTCAGATTTGGGTTTTCATAAGATAGGGCTGCTCATTCAGTGGCACGCCCCTGTGAAGGAACATGGGCTGTAAAACTTTTCAAACACGCTCTCCTCTCCCTTCCTATATAAGCCCTTGACTACAATATAACTTCCTGTTCCAAGGACGTGAGGACGACGGTCCGATGTCAGAACGGTTCAGATAATAACTACAGAACGAAGCCAACATCAGCGTGAGCTTTGGTTGCGAATGGTATGAACTTTGAACTCTTATTCACTACAGAAGTGATACCTGAGGCAGCATTTATTGATGGCAGCACTTGTGCTGGAAAAACACAGGATCACTGCTGCTATAACTTCCGTGATGCCTACAAGTCCCTCCCCGGCCCTCCTTCGGCAAATCTGACCACGACTTAATTTTGCTCCTCCCTTCCTCTTGGCAGAAACTCAAACAGGATGTACCCGTGCTAAGGACTATTCAGTGCTGGTCTGACCAATCGGAATCCACGCTTCAAGATTGTTTGATCACGTGGACTAGGACATGTTCCCGGGTAACCTAAGATAATAATATTGATTTATACGCTGATTCGGTGAGTGAGTTTATAAGGAAGTGCATAGGAGATGTTCTACCCACTGGGACTATTAAAACCTACCCTAACCAGAAACAGAAAACTGAAAGCGCAAACCATCACATTTAACCATGGAAAGGTGACTGGGGATATGGCCGAATACAACCGCGCAGTTATTCCCTCCGCAAGGCAAAATGTCAGTATAGAGACAACAGACGTATGTGGCAGTAAGTACAGACAATCTCGGACTACAAGAAGAAAACCAGCCACTTCACGGACACCGACGTCTTGCTTCCAGACAAATTAAACACCTTCTTTGCCCACTTTGAGGATAATACAGTGCCACCAACGCGGCAGTTACCAAGGACTGTGGGC
This sequence comes from Oncorhynchus clarkii lewisi, assembly GCF_045791955.1. Lineage (NCBI taxonomy): Eukaryota > Metazoa > Chordata > Actinopteri > Salmoniformes > Salmonidae > Oncorhynchus > Oncorhynchus clarkii. The sequence continues at coordinate 85,918,759 of NC_092150.1, forward strand.
TCTCCTTCTCCGTGGCCGACGTGAGTAAGACATTTAACCACAAAGAATTCCAGAGGGTAGTGTGGTCTGCACAACGCATCACCGGGGGCTAACCACCTGCCCTTCTGGACACCTACAGCACTTGATGTCACAGGAAGGCCAAAAATATAATCAAGGACAACAACCACCTGAGCCACTGCCTGTTCACCCCGCTATCATCCAGAAAGCGAGGTCAGTACAGGTGCATCAAAGCTGGGACCGAGAGACTGAAAAACAGCTTCTATCTCAAGGCCATCAGACTGTTAAACAGCAACAACACAGTGATGCTGCTGCCTACATACAGGCTTGAAATCATTGGCCACTTCAATAAATAAAATGGATCACTAGTAATGTTAATAATACCACTTTAATATTGTTTACATATGTTGCATTACTCATCTCATATGTATATACTGTATTTTATACAATCTATTGCATCTTGCCTATGCCATTGTCATTTGTCATGATGTTGACCTGTGGCTTAAGGTTAATGATCCCCCCCATAAACACCTTTCTCCCTTCCCTCTCTCTCTGACTCTACTGAAGGACTCTTGAATAGCCTTTGTTAAACATAGAGAGTCTGGGAACATCAAACAAGTGTGGGGGGGGGGGGGAGGAGGAACCATATTTCGGTAATAGAACCAGTTGAATATATGCGTTGGTACATAATGAATATAATGTCAGTTCGGTTGTCATCTGAGACATTATGACTGATGACAGGACGACATTGGGTTTTCATAAGGTTAGTGCTCTGCTCAATCAGTGGCCCGCCCCTGTGAAGAGACATGGGTTATAAACTATGAAACATACCCTTCTCTCCCTCCACTATATAAAGCCTTGATGAAAATGTAACCTCCTGTTCCGGGTACGCGAGGCCTTGCCGTCTTCGTGTTAAAAGGACAAGAGCACCTACAGAACTAAGCCAACCTCAACAAGAACCTAACGAAATTAGCATTGAATTTCAATGTGAAGGTGACGACCTCCATGCCAGAAGGATGAATTTCGACTATACCAGACAGAATAGAGCATGAGCATATAGCATGGCAACTTGCTATGAACTTTGAACTATTATTCACTCCAGAAGTGATACCTCCTAGCCATTGAGTTAGCAGCGGCCGCTGTAAACGTGGGCTAGGACAGAGAGAGTATTCCGTCTACCACTCATCGACGACACTACAACGTATCCCGTTCACCAAGGACAAAAGACTCTGTTGGGCAACACGGACTTCCATCTACCACCAACCTATGAAGCGCAGCTCAGAGTAAATATTTATTGCATTTTCCTTTTCCAAATGGGCGGTAATTTAGAATGCATAATATTCTGTATTTACGATAGAGTAGCTGCCTACGGCCAGATAGAGACATCGCTTCTCCCTTTGTTCCTCAAATCTTCCCGCTCTTTCCCTCAAACCCAACCCCCTTTTCTTTGTGTAACCAGCTGTCATATCTCTTCCGTCCGCCAGGGACGTTTTTCTTTATGACATAATATGATTCATTCTGTGATTCATTCTGTGTATATGTAATTCTGTGTGATTAGTTAGGTATTTAGAAAATAAATAATTAAACCCAGTTTTGTATTGCTGATTCAACTTGTTAGCCAGGGTTTGTGAAGATAACCAAGAATTCTACGATGTTCCGATGAGACTGAAATAAGGTGACGATTAATATTGACTGCTATTGATGTAAAATATTACTAGGTCTTTAAGAGTTTATTCGGGAAGATAACAGCTCTAAAAAAACTATTTCGTGGTGCCCCAACTTTCTAGTTAATTACATTTACATGATTAGCTCAATCAGGTAATATTTATTACAGAGAAAGGATTTTATAGAATAGCATGTCATATCATTTAATCTGGCATAGCCAAAGGCACGACACATTGCTCATCCATATATTTATATTATTATTATTACATTATTTTCCTTAGATTAGTATATATTAGGTAGTTGATGTGGAATTGTCAGATTACTTGTTAGATATTGCTGCATTGTCGGAACTAGAAGCACAAGCATTTCGCTACACTATCAATAACATCTGCTAACCATGTGTATGTGACCAATAACATCTGCTAACCATGTGTATGTGACCAATAACATCTGCTAACCATGTGTATGTGACCAATAACATCTGCTAACCATGTGTATGTGACCAATAACATCTGCTAACCATGTGTATGTGACCAATAACATCTGCTAACCATGTGTATGTGACCAATAACATCTGCTAACCATGTGTATGTGACCAATAACATCTGCTAACCATGTGTATGTGACCAATAACATCTGCTAACCATGTGTATGTGACCAATAACATCTGCTAACCATGTGTATGTGACCAATAACATCTGCTAACCATGTGTATGTGACCAATAACATCTGCTAACCATGTGTATGTGACCAATAACATCTGCTAACCATGTGTATGTGACCAATACAATTGGATTTGATTCTGATTTGATTTGAATTTAAACCTTGGTTATTTACCTGTTAAATGACTGTGAGTTTATATATGGAGTGTGAGACTCTCTTCGCATACTTTATTTGTCGTTAGTCAGCACCTCTACATAAAATAGTTTTTCTGGGTGTGCGCCAGCTCAGGTTTTTAGTTAGACAGCCAAAGCACAACATTTATTTTCTATTAGATAAACTAATGTGTTGCTCTGTTATCACTAAACAGACAGGACCATGTACCAGTTGTGATTGAATGAATGTAATTTAAACTAGTTATAACTCTGAGTGGTATGACAGCAAGGAATGTACTGTACCTATGTACAACTGTCCACTGGGTTTTCAACTATCCATTTCTGGGTTTTCAACTATCCGTTTCTGGGTTTTTAACTATCCATTTCTGGGTTTTTAACTATCCACTGGGTTTTTAACTATCCATTTCTGGGTTTTTAACTATCCACTGAGTTTTTAACTATCCATTTCTGGGTTTTTAACTATCCATTTCTGGGTTTTTAACTATCCACTGAGTTTTTAACTATCCATTTCTGGGTTTTTAACTATCCACTGGGTTTTTAACTATCCATTTCTGGGTTTTTAACTATCCACTGAGTTTTTAACTATCCATTTCTGGGTTTTTAACTATCCATTTCTGGGTTTTTAACTATCCATTTCTGGGTTTTTAACTATCCGTTTCTGGGTTTTTAACTATCCGTTTCTGGGTTTTCAACTATACGTTTCTGGGTTTTCAACTATCCGTTTCTGGGTTTTTAACTATCCACTGGGTTTTTAACCATTCACTGGGTTTTTAACTTCTACTGGATCGGTTGAGCTAACGTAGGCTAATGCGATTAGCATGAGGTTGTAAGTAACAAGAACATTTCCCAGGACATGGACATATCTGATATTGACAGAGAGCTTAAATTCGTGTTAATCTAACTGCACTGTCCAATTTACAGCATCGAGTGCACAATTTTGAACATGGAAAGTTATTAATAAAGGCAATTAATTAATTAGAAACATTATTAATTAGGCACATTTTGGGCAGTCTTGATACAACATTTTGAACAGCAATGCAATGGTTCATTGGATCAGTCTAAAACATTGCACATGCACTGCTGCCATCCAGTCGCCAAAATCTAAATTGCACCTGGGCTGGAATAATACATTATGGCCTTTCTCTTGCATTTCAAAATTGATGGTACAAAAAATATACAAAAGAACAGTTCGTTTTTCTTCATATTATCTTTTACCAGATTGTGTTGTGTTATATTCTCCTACATTCCTTTGACATTTCCACAACATTCAAAGTGTTTCCTTTCAAATGGTACCACAAATATGCATATCCTTGCTTCAGGGCCTGAGCTACAGGCAGTTAGATTTGGGTGGAATTTGAAAAGAAAAAAAAGGGGTTGATCCTTATGGAAGCACTCTCTCCCTTCATAATGGTCTGACTACAGAAGGCTGTGAGGTAGATAACAGCCCAGTCAGTGTGTCCATATCAGATCCATTCAAATAGCACTGAGGGTTTATTAGTGTCTGAACACTAACTGCTGCACCAGGGGACATGAGTTGTAATGGAACTAGACTGCTCTACACCACTCTTTAGATCTGGTTGTGTCATAATCTGTGCCTGGAACAACTGGCTAATGTCCTCAGGCTTCTTAGATTAGATGTTCTTAGCTTGGTCTAGATTCCTAGGGTTTTGCATCTGCTATAATTGGGTTATGGTATGTGGGTTGTGTAAACCAGAGTTTCCCAAACTCGGTCCTGGGGCCACCGCAGAGTGCAAGTTTCGGTTTTTGCCGTAGCATTACACAGCTGATTCAAATAATCTAGGCTTGATGAGGAGTTGGTTATTTGAATCACCTGTGCAGTGCTTAAAAAACCAAAACGTGCACACAGAGGGCCCAGGTCCTAGTTTACACCACACAGGTAGTTAGGGTTGGGTATGTGAGAACTGTAAAATCACCACCAACTAGAAGCACCAGAATGTTACTTAGTGTATCCCAGATATACTGTAGGTTTTTCCAACAGGGTTCCCTCCTGAGTCTGATTTTCAGGTAGAACATTTTCAAATCCTCCTACTTTGAGTCTACTAAAGATGTCAAAAACAATGTGGCTTCACCTGGAAAATTAGTAGATGTTTAAAGCAATCAGGGTTTAACGTAAATAATGTGACTTCCGATTGGGCGAGAGTAAAACAGAGCTAAGCATTGTGGTCTAAACTCTCGTTGACACATTCGTGGTCTGTAATATATCAGAGGAATGGGACTGTATTACTGTTCAGAGCGGAACAAGTATTAATTTGGTCCAAGGAGAACTGCCTCTTAGAAGAATGAGGAATGAATCACCAGGAACATTAAGCACTTTTCCTGACGTTTTAAAACACTTAGACCTAGAGGGATATTGCGATTTCCATTTACTTTGAGACTGTTTTGAGACAATTATATAATGCTATCTCCCTCTATTAATGTCTTTAAAGGGGATATCTGCAGTTGAAACAATAACGAAGAGGGCACCACGCCTCTGTTTTGGTAAAAAGTTGAGGGATGGGCCTGGATAAATGTAACCACTTAGAAAATCATTCACATTACCGTCCAATGTATAAAAAAGTATCGTTTTTAAGCATGTTTTGAGTTTATGCAGTCTTTGTTTACATTTACAAACTGTAGGAGTAAAACAAGCTTATATTTGGGGTTCTGATGGCGTACAACGTGAGGCATTTAGAGGTTAAATACGCAGTCTGGTAAAAGTGGATGTTCTGTTCCATTCAAAGCGTCACTTATGAATACACAAATGGAAAATGGATGAATTAGATTTTACAGTAACACACATAACCGCCTTACAGATGTTTTACTTTCACCACGTGCCCCATTTGCCCAGTGCACTGTATGGGTACAGATGCAGGATCTTAATTTGAGCCAGTTTGTTACAGCAGGAAAATAATCCTGCAGCTATAGGAAATGTGAATTATTATGTGGATTATAATTAATGGACAATTTTTTTGTAGGGGTTGATACATATTTCTTTAGGGAAAATCAAGTCAGAAATGTCAAAAGTTGAAATGACTAAAATGACTCTTTAGAATACTTTTTGTACCTTGATTACACTACACGTTAGCATTTCCGGCTGCAACAACAGGATGATCAAATTAAGATACAGCATCTGTGTGAATTCAAAATAATGAATAAAAATAGCTGTAATCCTTTCCATCCTCTCCGTCCCACACGTGGCGCGGAGATTCTGGCCTGAATGTCAGGGTTACCATGGTGAAGCTCTTTGCCTGGCATCTCTTTGGCTGTTTGACATCCATCTGCCTGCCTGGTGTGTGTGTGTGTGTGTGTGTGTGTGTGTGTGTGTGTGTGTGTGTGCGCGTGCGCGTGCGCGTGCGCGTGTGCGTGTGCGTGTGCGTGTGTGTGTGGAAAAGTACCCAACAGACATACTTGAGTAAAAGTAAAGATAGCTTATACAGAAAATGACTAAGTAAAAGTGAAAGTCACCCAGTAAAATTCTACTTGAGTAAAATTCCGAAAGTATTTGGTTTTAAATAGTCTTAAGTATCAAAAGTAAAAGTATAAATCATTGCAAATTGCTTATATTAAGCAAACCAGATGGCACAATGTTCTTCTTATCAGCGATATTCTCTTGATAAGTTTGTGAATTTGACAATTGTCCTGTCCTGCTAAGAGTTCAAAATGTAACGAGACCTTTTGGGTGTCAGAGTAAAAAGTACATTATTTTCTTTAGAAATGTAAAAGTAGAAAAAATAGTAAAGTAAATTACAGATAACCAAAAAATTACTTAAGTAGTACTTTAAAGTATTTTTTACAAAAGAACTTTAAACGACTGTGTGTGTGCATCTTCTAGACAGACAGGGATGGGATGTAGCCATGGCACAGGGGCCAGGGAGTCATGTCTGTGGAAACATAACCCCATCAAAACATTCCAATTACACAGCTTATACAATATGATAGCTAGACTGAGCAGCCAACATTTGTTTGGAGAGAAAGACAGACAGAGATAAGATTCCCATGCCAATAAAGCCCATTCCAATGTCAATGAAGCCACTTTGAATTTAATTGAGAGAGAGAGAGAGAGAGAGAGAGAGAGAGAGAGAAAAGGAGAGAGAGAGAGAGAGAGAGAGAATCACAAAGCAAAAAAAATGAATATGTTACCTATTGGGAGAAATCGAAGGAAACTTCAATGCAATTTGGCTATTAACAGACAGTACATGGTGGCAGAATATCTAACTATCAGACTATCTATGTGTTTGTTCATAGTTTTGATGTCTTCACTACTATTCTACAATGTAGAAAATAGTAAAAAAAATAATAATAATTGAATGAGTAGGTGTTTTAAAACTTTTGACCTGTAGTGTACACAGTTATCATTCACTGTGGTTAGACAGTCGGACAGGTTGTGCTCACTCTGCCCTCAGAAAGAGGTCTAGACAGAGCTGAACATCTCCAACACTGGAAGAACTATACGGATTTATGGGCAATTGTCTTTCCCAAAATGTAAAACAAATATAAAGATTTTGAAAACAAAACTGAAAGCGAGAGAATCCAATTTCTATTGGGGGGAAATTACATATTTTGCTGCAGAATATGTTGTTTCCTGCCACACCTGTAGGGACAGGAAGTAGAACACCCAATCAGAACATTAACATTACTACCTGTGTGTTTCACCTGTAGAGACAGTCAGAAGAACACCCAATCAGAACATTAACATTACTACCTGTGTGTTTCACCTGTAGGGACAGTCAGAAGAACACCCAATCAGAACATTAACATTACTACCTGTGTGTTTCACCTGTAGGGACAGTCAGAAGAACACCCAACCAGAACATTAACATTACTACCTGTGTGTTTCACCTGTAGGGACAGTCAGAAGAACACCCAATCAGAACATTAACATTACTACCTGTGTGTTTCACCTGTAGAGACAGGAAGTAGAACACCCAATCAGAACATTA
>NC_092150.1:85928696-85951196 GCF_045791955.1 Oncorhynchus clarkii lewisi
CTGAGACCAGCTCTAATCTGGGACCAGCTCTAGTCTGGGACCAGCTCTAGTCTGAGATCAGCTCTAATCTGGGACCAGCTCTAATCTGGGACCAGCTCTAGTCTGGGACCAGCTCTAATCTGGGACCAGCTCTAGTCTGGGACCAGCTATAATCCCGGACCAGCTCTAATCTGGGACCAGCTCTTATCTGGGACCAGCTCTAGTCTGGGAACAGCTCTAATCTGGGACCAGCTCTAGTCTGGGACCAGCTCTAATCTGAGACCAGCTCTAGTCTGGGACCCGCTCTAATTTGGGACCAGCTCTAATCTTGGCAGCTGGGACTGAAGTGAACCAAATATAAACCTGCCATCACTCTTTCCATTTTAACTGTCTGAATAAAGAAAGCCCTTATCTGACCTCTTTAATCCTGTCATAAATGGAATTGACATTTTATGTCATTGTGATTGTCTTTAGTTTATTAATGTGTGTGAGAGAGAGAGAGAGTTCAAAAGGACCAATCAGGCCCCCAAAGGATATCCTTAATTCAAGCAATGTGTGATAAATTGTGTGGCTGCCACACAAACCATGATAAATGAGGATGTTGTTTAAGGAGTACATTAAACATCACATTCTCTGCAAGGTTGTGCATGGTCAAAAAAGCAAAACTGTGATCCTCTTCCAAAGGAACGCAACCAACCTCCAGATGAAAACGTGTCGAGGCCACAACTTTGCAGGTGAGGTTGGCTTGAGGATTGAGCAATGCTTTGCAGATGTACTCTCCCATCTCCGCTCAGAATGTACTGTGCCTTCAGACCCATACATCTCATACAGTATGTCTATGTGTCCATGTTTGCCTTACTTAACTGCGTTCTCCCTGAAGCACAAACAAACAAATGCTTTCACTGAAATGACAAAGGAGAGGAGAGGAGTGGAGTAGAGGGAACAGAAGAGGAGAAAAGAGGAGAGGACAGAAGCAGAGAGGAGAGGAGAGGAGAGGAGAGGAGAGGAGAGGAGAGGGAAGAGGAGAGGAGAGAGAAGAGGAGAGGAGAGAAGATGACAGGAGAGGAGAGGAGGAGAGGAGAGAAGATGACAGGAGAGGAGAGGACAGGAGAGAGAATAGGAGAGGAGAGAAGATGAGAGAAGAGAAGAGAAGATGAGAGGAGAGAAGATGACAGGAGAGGAGAGGAGAGGAGGAGAGGAGAGGACAGGATAGAGAATAGGAGAGGAGAGAAGATGAGAGAAGAGAAGAGAAGATGAGAGGAGAGGAGAGGAGAGAAGAGGAGAGGAGGAGAGGAAAGAGGATGATAGGAGAGGAGGGAAGAGACGAGAAGAGGAGAGGAGAGGAGAGGAGAGGAGAGGAACTTCAACAATGACCTGGGTTGACTTCTGGTCCGTCAGCCTCACAAACAAACCTGTCATGATCTCAGGCAATGCGGACTGAACTGTGAGAACTGGCAACACCACAACCGCCCTGGCTCCATCTGCTCTGTGGCCCTGGATCCACTGCACAGGGAATGAGGGAACAAGAGGAAGGAGGAGAAGAGGAAGAGGGGGGGGAGAGAGGAAACCCAAAAACACAGCACAATCCGGGCCAGCAAAATTACAAATCACTTAATTGTAACCAGATAGGATGGACGCAGTCCTAGACACACTGCTGCCTCGCTGCTTTTCCACTCTTCAATGGAGAGAAGTTTAGTTCCACTTCAAATAATATATAGTGAAATCACAGTGGTGGATGAAGGTTGTGTCAAAACGACATTGCCTAGGGGTGGAAAATCCTATGGAAAAGAAGTGATTTCACACACATTTCCACTATCTGTGACCCCAGTTACTATGCTTTCAACATTGTCCTCGACGGTGAGACGATATTAGACTGACACCAGATCAGTTGTTATTAGGGCTATCGTAGCGACAGACCAGTAATTGCTAGATTACCTAGTTTGAATGGACAGCCTGTCATGTCAGCAGCATTTCCATCAAGTTCACGAACTATGTGTTTTTATAAACTGGGTGGTTCGAGCCCTGAATTCTGATTGGCTGACAGCCGTGGTATATCAGACCGTATACCACAGGTATGACAAAACAGTTATTTTTACAGCTCTAATTACATTGATAATCAGTTTATAATAGAAATAAGGCACCTTAGGGTTTTGTGGTATATGGCCAATATACCACGGCTAAGGGCTGTGTCCAGGCACTACGCGTTGTGCATATTGCTTAAATAATCAGTGGGTAGTGGTCAGGGGTTTCAAGAAGTTAAGGGGTTAGATTGTGTTTAGTAGTTACATTAATGGTAAGAAAATGGCAGCCACCTGTCCTTTCTAGCATGGCCAAAGAGTGACAGCAGAGATAGAATGTTCCCGTGCAGGTGAAGTCTGGCTAGGATCCCAGACAACTGTTAGAATATTCCCATGCAGGTGAAGTCTGGCTAGGATCCCAGACAACCAATGGAATGTTCACATGCAGGTGAAGTCTGGCTAGGATCCCAGACAACTGATAGAATGTTCCCATGCAGGTGAAGTCTGGCTAGGATCCCAGACAACTGATAGAATGTTCCCATGCAGGTGAAGTCTGGCTAGGATCCCAGACAACTGTTAGAATGTTTTCATGCAGGTGAAGTCTGGCTAGGATCCCAGACAACTGACAGAATGTTCCCATGCAGGTGAAGTCTGGCTAGGATCCCAAACAACTGTTAGAATGTTCCCATGCAGGTGAAGTCTGGCTAGGATCCCAGACAACTGACAGAATGTTCCCATGCAGGTGAAGTCTGGCTAGGATCCCATACAACTGACAGAATGTTCCCATGCAGATGAAGTCTGGCTAGGATCCCAGACAACTGACAGAATGTTCCTGTGCAGGTGAAGTTTGGCTAGGATCCCAGACAACTGACAGAATGTTCCTGTGCAGGTGAAGTTTGGCTAGGATCCCAGACAACTGACAGAATGTTCCAATGCAGGTGAAGTCTGGCTAGGATCCCAGACAACTGTTAGAATGTTCCCATGCAGGTGAAGTCTGGCTAGGATCCCAGACAACTGACAGAATGTCCCATGCAGGTGAAGTCTGGCTAGGATCCCAGACAACCGGACTACTGTACAATAGATACACCTGGATGAAAGCAATGTTTGTTTGTGTGTCTGTGCCTGAGTGTGCGTGTGCGCATTTGTGTGTGTGTGTGTATAAACCTTGATGACAGCAATAACAGTGACTCACCTGGACAATAACACAACAACACCAGTCTGTCTGAACGGCAGGACAGGGGCATTCCCTCTCATCTGGTCCCTATAAGAGATTCCTGTGGGTGTCAGACTCGCACACTCAACATGTCAGACACGGTCGGGAAATTAGATCGACTTGGACACATACCTGAAGGTACATACACATATGTATCACACTGTCAAACACATCTCTACACTATCAACAGGTGTATCTGCTATTGTAGTAGGACGGTGAGGCATGAGCCTGGAGACTACAGCATCAACAGGTGTATCTGCTATTGTAGTAGGACGGTGAGGCATGGGACTGGAGACTACAACATCAACAGGTGTTTCTGCTATTGTAGTAGGACAGTGAGGCATGGGACTGGAGACTACAGCATCAACAGGTGTATCTACTATTGTAGTAGGACGGTGAGACATGGGACAGGAGACTACAGCATCAACAGGTGTATCTGCTATTATAGTAGGACGGTGAGGCATGGGACTGGAGACTACACCATCAACAGGTGTATCTACTATTGTAGTAGGACGGTGAGGCATGAGCCTGGAGACTATCTGGACAGTTTAGTGATGGACAGGAAGAGATGCCAGAGAGAACAGCTGTTGTCTGTCTCCACCCAGTACTCCTGTGGTTTGTAGTGTCTCATGTAAGACAGCTGCACGATAACAGCACAATTAGGCCAGTCCACATTCGTGTACGGACACAGGGGAGGTGAGGGAGAGTGAGGGAGGTGAGGGAGAGTGCAGACTGTGAGGTGTAAGATCCATCCTGTCCTTTTCCTAAATTAAGAACATTATAGGTGTCAGAACATCAGTCCATGGCTTAGAGTGTAGAAGAATGTCAAAACATGAATGAACCCAGTCAGGCTTTGTGCAGTACATTCCTCAATATATATTGCAAATTCACACGGTCCATTAAGAAAAGTTGTGATTTCCTAAATGGAGGGAATCTGAAGGGTACATAACGCACCAGTATTTTCCATATTTAATTGACATATTTTACAGTTTTTAACAATCACTTTGGCACTAATTTCAGAACCGTGTGGTCATTTTTCAAAACTCTAGACACAAAACTCAAAACGGTCATCACTTGTAACACAGGCTGTCCAATGTTCAAAACATTGCATTGTGCATTCATATCTTTAAAGAAACCTTGCACTTGCAGAATCATCGGTTCAAATAACTCATTTATCATGAAATACCATAGGAACATTCATTTAGATCACCCACACACAACATACCGGTAGTTTCCCTGTGTAGTTGTTCGTACAATCATTAAATATTGTAGTTCAAAATATGTGATACGTGTTTCATTATGGTACTATACGTAAATACATCACTGTACAAGGACTAGTAGAGAGAATACTACAGACACAGTGGAATCACTGAACAACATCTGAAATGTATTGATGAAATACAATAAAATCACAACAGGTTTCTTTGCTATGCAAAGCATAAGGCGCTGATTGTACAAAATTATAATTTGGAGATCCGCCACAAAAAGGGTTCAGATAATGTGTTGGCAGATGCTTTGTCTCGTGTGTAAAAATGATGTTTGTATGTTTTGGCAAGGTTGACGTTGTTGTTGTAAGTATTAATTGTAATACTGTGGTCGCAATCCCTAGGGTTGCTCTTTTAAGGGTGGGAGTGTTACGGATACAGGTATCCTGTGTCTGTGTGTATCCTGTGTGTGTTTCTTTTCTCTCCTTCTCCCCTCACAGGTGAAAATCATTACTCCCCAATCAGTCAACAATCAACCCATCAATCAGAAGACACACCTCCTCCTGTTTCCTACCCTATCACAGTTCCTTCCCCATGGTTTAAAAACCCCATCATTTGTTTGTTCAAGAGCTCAATCTTTGTAATGCCATGTTGGTAGATAGCTGTTCTTGGTAGATTTCAGGAGAGCTCAATCTCTTTGTAATGCCATGTTGGTAGATAGCTGTTCTAGATAGATTTCAGTAGCACAATCTCTTTGAAAATGCCATGTATGTAGATCTCTCTCTTTGTGTATTAATTAACCTCTTCTTTTGTTTGAGCACCTCCAAAGCACTTTGTCATCTCCTGTGAGTATTGTTTTTGCTTATGGTGTTTGCTGGTGGGAAAAGGGGGAAACCAAGACAAGTCGCCCATGGGCATACACTACCCGTAGGTAAACTTTGTTAAAACACACTAGTTAGAACTGGGCGGACCACCCACTGTATTTTTGGTTAGTTAGTTAGCTGTTGTTGAAATAGGCTAGTCTAGCTTAGGGGTGTTTTTGCATATTTGTTTCTTTCCTTGGGTCCAGCTCAGCCCCTTTTCCTGCTCCCCCCCCCCATTACCGTGTGTTTATAATAAACCCTGAGTTTGACGGTATTATTTCGGTTGTCGTGGTTATTTCGTTCACTTTTACTTTGTCACTATTATAATTTACATGAGTTATGTTACGGGTCTCACTACCATCCCCCCTAGACTGTCGGGCCAAAAGAGATTCGTAACATAAGCATACAACAATCATTAGACACGAGACAAAAACTCATAATTGCTTACTCACTACTGGGGCTGTAATCCTTCTCAGAGGAATAGCCTCGGGGTATCTTGTAGCCATACACATTATCGTTAACAAAAACTGGTTACCCGATTTTGTCTTCGGTAACGGTCCGACACAATCAACCACCACATGCTCAAATGGTTCACCTATGACAGGTATAGGACAAAGAGGAGCAGGAGGAATAACCTGATTTGGTTTTCCTGTTATCTGACAGGTGTGGCATGTCCGACAGAACTGAGCCACATCTTGTTTTAAACCTGGCCAAAAGAAATGTCGAAGGATCCGATCATACGTCTTTGTAATTCCTAAATGACCAGACCACTGGTGATCATGAGCAAGGGATAACACATTTTGTCGAAAGGCTGTAGGAATCACTATTTGGTAAACAGCATTCCAATCTCCACCCGCGTCAACATGGGATTTCCATTTACGCATGAGGAGATTACCATCAATGAAGTAAGCCACATTCTTCTTCTTCACCTCTTCTAACGAGACAACACTAGAAAAACATTTAGCAAGCTTGTTGTCAACCTTTTGGTTAGCAATCAGCTGCTCACGAGTAACTGGTAACTGTATTGCATCAGCAATAAGTTCAACGTTCTTTAATTCTTTCCTGGGCTGTTTGTCAGAGGTGATCAACTTCTCAGAGGTATCACACAATCCATCCTCTTGATCATCCTCTTTGAACAGAACAGTGTTCGACAAATCTATCACGTCACCCTCTTGTAGTGCCTGAGTACGAGTGACAGCACAAGCGGGGAACACATGTGGATAACTCTGTGCCAACTCATTCGAGAGAGAGTGGTCACTTTTATCCAATACTTCCAATACGGGTACTACCTTTCCTCCGGCAACATCGTTACCCATTATAAAGGTCACACCTTTCACTGGCAACTTAGGACGTACCCCCACTCTGAATATTCCACTGATTAACTCAGAGTGTACTTTCACAAAGTGCAACGGCACTGGGACAAAACCCATTTCAATACCCTGCACTAACACACTGGAACCACAGTATGTATCGTCAGATAAGGGCAACACATCAGACAATATAAACGACTGCGCCGCACCAGTATCTCTAAGGATTTTAACCGGACGCTGAGACGCTTCGTCATTCGTTAGGGACACAAACCCATCGGAAATGAATGGTTCATAACTACGGTCGGGGACTGGGTCTTTCAAACTACAGTTACCCTGAGGCACCTGTTTTGTTGTAGACCTCACAACCGTACGAATTAGAGCAACACCTGTTGGTGGCTTGGCACGAAGAGGCATCCCTTGTTTGCGTTTAAGCAGGAAGCAATCATTAATCATATGTCCCACTTTATGACAATAGAAACAGGAACGCTCATTCTTCTGGCGTGCTTGATATACTACTGCGGGCCGACTAGGGCTAAAGGTAGGAAACTCAGTGGTTCTACTCTCAGTTTGAGCCGAAAACACACTCTTGTGCGTCAACACAAACTCGTCTGCCAACACAGACGCTTCTGCCAGGGAGGATACTTTCTGTTCGTTTAGGTAAACTACAATGCGTTCGGGTAAGCAATTTTTAAACTCTTCCAACAAGATTAACTCCCGGAGAGAGTTGAAATCAGTTACCTTACTAGCAGCATGCCATTTATCAAACAGATTTCCCTTGTCTCTAGCAAATTCCACATAAGTCTTACTAGAAGACTTTCTATGAGACCTAAATCTCTGTCGGTATGCCTCAGGCACAAGCTCATAGGCACGAAGAACAGTAGCTTTGACCACTTCATAATTCAAACTGTCCTCCAGAGGTAGCGCTGACAAAACCTCTTGGGCTTTACCAGTTAATTTACACTGAAGTAATAGGCACCATACCTCTTCAGGCCACTTCAATGCTACGGCTATACGCTCAAATACACAAAAATAGGAGTCAACCTCCGACTCTCTGAACAAAGGTACTAAGGCTATCTGCCTACTAATGTCAAACGTGTTTGAGGACACAGCTGGTGAGGACGACTCACTAACAGTGACAGCAGGAACGAAGGCTAGCCTCGCTGTCTCTGCCTCCAGTTCCATCTGGCGCATTTTAAACGTCATCTGCCTCTGTTCTCGTTCTTTTTCTGCCTCCATTTTACACATCATCTGCCGTTGTTCTCTTTCTGCCTCAATTTTACACATCTCCAACTGGAGAGTCTCTCGCCTAATTTGGGCTCTCTCTTCCACCTCTAGTTGTAACTGTGCTAAACGGACATCCCTCCTGGTATCACCGTTTGACAGTGGGGAGAGTGGTTCAAAATGGGACAATGTGGCTGGTGTTTTAGCCTCGCCCTCATTATCAGATACCAATGGGCTTATAGGAGCAGTTACATCCCCTACAGGGTTAGTATGCTCAGGCAGCGGTAATACAAGCACCTGCTCTTCCAACAATACATTTAACACTAGCTGTTTAACCTCCGCCTTAACTACACTCTGCGGAATCGATATTGAGTAATGGTCAGCCAAGGTCATTAAATCAACTCTACGACATTTATCAAAAACCTCCCACGAAGGATTATCCAAAAAGGACTTCAAATCAAAAGTAGCCATCTTACACTACTTCACAAGAGCCAACGAAAATAGCAAACACTAATGCTACTTCAGCTATGACGCTCAACACTGAACTATACCACTACAACAATCTACATGAGCGGCATGGGTGTCAGTAAAGACAGATCCCGGATGAGCCCCCACTTATGTTACGAATCTCTTTTGGCCCGACAGTCTAGGGGGGATGGTAGTGAGACCCGTAACATAACTCATGTAAATTATAATAGTGACAAAGTAAAAGTGAACGAAATAACCACGACAACCGAAATAATACCATCAAACTCAGGGTTTATTATAAACACACGGTAATGGGGGGGGGAGCAGGAAAAGGGGCTGAGCTGGACCCAAGGAAAGAAACAAATATGCAAAAACACCCCTAAGCTAGACTAGCCTATTTCAACAACAGCTAACTAACTAACCAAAAATACAGTGGGTGGTCCGCCCAGTTCTAACTAGTGTGTTTTAACAAAGTTTACCTACGGGTAGTGTATGCCCATGGGCGACTTGTCTTGGTTTCCCCCTTTTCCCACCAGCAAACACCATAAGCAAAAACAATACTCACAGGAGATGACAAAGTGCTTTGGAGGTGCTCAAACAAAAGAAGAGGTTAATTAATACACAAAGAGAGAGATCTACATACATGGCATTTTCAAAGAGATTGTGCTACTGAAATCTATCTAGAACAGCTATCTACCAACATGGCATTACAAAGAGATTGAGCTCTCCTGAAATCTACCAAGAACAGCTATCTACCAACATGGCATTACAAAGATTGAGCTCTTGAACAAACAAATGATGGGGTTTTTAAACCATGGGGAAGGAACTGTGATAGGGTAGGAAACAGGAGGAGGTGTGTCTTCTGATTGATGGGTTGATTGTTGACTGATTGGGGAGTAATGATTTTCACCTGTGAGGGGAGAAGGAGAGAAAAGAAACACACACAGGATACACACAGACACAGGATACCTGTATCCGTAACACATCACTGCAGTGTTCCTCATCTGGCTTACTGTAAAACATCACCGCAGTGTTCCTCATCTGGCTTACTGTAAAACATCACTGCGGTGTTCCTCACCTGGCTTACTGTAAAACATCACTGCGGTGTTCCTCACCTGGCTTACTGTAAAACATCACTTCAGTGTTCCTTACCTGGCTTACTGTAAAACATCACTTCAGTGTTCCTTACCTGGCTTACTGTAAAACATCACTGCAGTGTTCCTCACCTGGCTTACTGTAAAACATCACTTCAGTGTTCCTTACCTGGTTTACTGTAAAACATCACTTCAGTGTTCCTTACCTGGCTTACTGTAAAACATCACTGCAGTGTTCCTCACCTGGCTTACTGTAAAACATCACTGCAGTGTTCCTCACCTGGCTTACTGTAAAACATCACTGCGGTGTTCCTCACCTGACTTACTGTAAAACATCACTTCAGTGTTCCTTACCTGGCTTACTGTAAAACATCACTGCAGTGTTCCTCACCTGGCTTACTGTAAAACATCACTGCAGTGTTCCTCACCTGACTTACTGTAAAACATCACTGCAGTGTTCCTCACCTGGCTTACTGTAAAACATCACTGTGGTGTTCCTCACCTGGCTTACTGTAAAACATCACTGCAGTGTTCCTCACCTGGCTTACTGTAAAACATCACTGCAGTGTTCCTCACTTGCCTTACTGTAAAACATCACTGCAGTGTTCCTCACCTGACTTACTGTAAAACATCACTTCAGTGTTCCTTACCTGGCTTACTGTAAAACATCACTGCGGTGTTCCTCACCTGGCTTACTGTAAAACATCACTTCAGTGTTCCTTACCTGGCTTACTGTAAAACATCACTACAGTGTTCCTTACCTGGCTTACTGTAAAACATCACTGCAGTGTTCCTCACCTGGCTTACTGTAAAACATCACTGCAGTGTTCCTCACCTGGCTTACTGTAAAACATCACTGCAGTGTTCCTCACCTGGCTTACTGTAAAACATCACTGAATTGTTCCTCACCTGGCTTACTGTAAAACATCACTGCAGTGTTCCTCACTTGCCTTACTGTAAAACATCACTGCAGTGTTCCTCACCTGGCTTACTGTAAAACATCACTGCAGTGTTCCTCACTTGCCTTACTGTAAAACATCACTGCAGTGTTCCTCACCTGGCTTACTGTAAAACATCACTGCAGTGTTCCTCACCTGGCTTACTGTAAAACATCACTGCAGTGTTCCTCACCTGGCTTACTGTAAAACATCACTGCAGTGTTCCTCTCTTGCCTTACTGTAAAACATTACTGCAGTGTTCTTCACCTGGCTTACTGTAAAACATCACTGCAGTGTTCCTCTCTTGCCTTACTGTAAAACATCACTGCAGTGTTCCTCACCTGGCTTACTGTAAAACATCACTGCAGTGTTCCTCACCTGGCTTACTGTAAAACATCAGCTGCAGTGTTCCTCTCCTGGCTTACTGTAAAAAGAAAAACAAAAGATTGATTACCGTACTTCTATATTTCCATCAACCCTGTCTTGTGGATTTGGCCACAGGTTCTCATCCACATCACAATGGATGTTTTCATTAGCCAAACATCTTGGGAAGAATCTTCGGGCATGGCGAAAACTGGCCTGACACTGGTCTGCCGTGATGTCATTGCATGGTGAATCCAGGCCTGACACTGGTCTGCCGTGATGTCATTGCAGGGTGAATACAGGCCTGACACTGGTCTGCCGTGATGTCATTGCATGGTGAATCCAGGCCTGACACTGGTCTGCCGTGATGTCATTGCATGGTGAATCCAGGCCTGACACTGGTCTGCCGTGATGTCATTGCATGGTGAATCCAGGCCTGACACTGGTCTGCTGTGATGTCATTGCATGGTGAATCCAGGCCTGACACTGGTCTGCCGTGATGTCATTGCATGGTGAATCCAGGCCTGACACTGGTCTGCCGTGATGTCATTGCATGGTGAATCCAGGCCTGACACTGGTCTGCCGTGATGTCATTGCATGGTGAATCCAGGCCTGACACTGGTCTGCCGTGATGTCATTGCATGGTGAATCCAGGCCTGACACTGGTCTGCCGTGATGTCATTGCATGTGTCATCCATGGCCTGGAGAAGGGTGGCTTGTTCGTGAGGGCGCCTATCATATACCTTCCACCTCCATGTGGAGAAACATTACTCAATCGGGTTAAGGAAAGGAGAGCATGGGGGTAAGTACAGGGTGGTAAATTGTGGATGGGCCTGAAACGATCCCACACAATGACATACTGTAGGTCACGCCATCAGCTCTACAGACCTGATTTAGCTCATCAAGGAAGGTTACATTCGAAACAGCAAATCATGCGGCTGCCTGCAACTCAATATATAGAGTATATAGAGTAGAGAGCTTTAGATGTTGTTCGACCTAACATTAGAACGGGCAAGATCCGTAATCTAAGCAACTTTGACCGTGGTATGATTGTTGATGCCACACATGGTGATTCCAGCATCTCAGAAACAGCTGCCTTCCTGGGACAGAGACTACAGTCTCTAGAGTTTACAGAGAATGGTGCGATAAACGAAACACATTCAGTGAGCGGCAGTTCTGTGGGAAAAACACCTTGTTAATGAGAGAGGTCAGAGGACAATGTCCAGACTCATTCAAGCTAACAGAAAGGCCAAAAACACTCAAATAACAGCTGTTTAAAACAGTGGTGTGCAGAAGGGCATCTCTTAACGCTCAACACCGTGAATAATTCAGGCTTTTGTGGAGGCAACAGGGGGTCCTACCCAGTACTGGATGGGTGTACCTAATAAAGTGGCCGGTGAGCGTACAATAATGTGAAATCTGAAAACATGGTCTGGAAAAGTGGTACATGGGACCATAGAAACAGTGTCTGATAAAGAATGATGATGAAATATTACATCCATAGATAATGTAGTCCAATTGGTTCATGTTCCACTGTAATTGGTGTCAATGGATCTCGCTATCCTGAAACTTTCATGATCTAAACATGGAATATTGTTTGTCAGTTTCCATAAAACTATGCATTAAGATTAATGCAACAGTTACTTATCATTTTGATCAGTTGTATCAATTGATAGTTAGATCATTGTAATGAAATGAATAGACAGTCATCTCAGATGTAATGTGTGAATTGCATTTTGCAATGGTAATACTTTGATGTTAAGTTGTGACATTTTGAACAGGTGATTTTAGTTAAATTAACAAATGATCCTAACTTTATGTGTATTGTATCCAAGCAATTGGAAAAAGTGTTGCATTTTGATCATTGGTTGTGAGTTTTGTGTCTAGAGTTTTGACAAATGACATCAAGGTTCCGAAATTAGTGCCAAAGTGATTGTAAAAAACTATAAAAGCTGCCCATTCGTGGGCCTCCTCCACATTGTCCTAGTTGTTGGAAATGTACAGGAAGTGCCAAGGACATTCTATTGATAAAACAGGAAATTGATTTTACGGTGTGATCTTTGCTCTCTGTTAGTCTAGGAAAATCCTCCAGCTCCAGGAGAGATGAAGGAGGAGCTAGGTTTCTCCCACACGTTCAACGAAAGTGTGTGTGTGTGTGTGTGTGTGTGTGTGTGTGTGTGCGTGCGTGCGTGTGTGTGTGTGCGTGTGTGTGTGTGTGTGTGTGTGTGTGCGCGCACGTGCGTGTGTGTGTGTGTGTGTGTACGTGTGTGTGTGTGTGTGCGCGCACGTGTGTGTGTGTGTTTGTGTGTGTGCGTGCGTGTGCGTGTGTGTGTGTGTGTGTGTGTGTGTGTGTGTGTGTGAGCGTGTGTGTGTGTGTGCGCACGTGTGTGTGTGTGTGTGCACTCCTGTAGAAGCTGCTCTGACAGAGACAGAAAGGAGGTCAAAGAGGTGACAGACAGACGGCTGCTACAACGTCTCGGTGTCTCGCCCTCCGATGACGGGTAGTGATGGGAGATCATCTATAGAATCTGCACTTTTTCACCAGAGTGTAGTGTTCCTGATAGGTCATTTTATAACGTATCTCCCATTATGGCAATACCTTAATGAACTGACATGTTTCCTGCATTGACTACAATGTCACTATCGACATGTCCTTTGAGAAAATGTTCTCATCAGAATTTCACGGTCAAGTTATCGCAGTCGCATGGCTTAGGCTAATACAGAGTAATAAAACATGCTGTCAGACAACTATACAGCTGCATCACACCTGGTTATGAGCCTCAATATAATTACTGAAGCTGTGAAAATAAGAAGTCGACTAACATGCAAAATTCGTCATCGTTTGAAACCGACGGACCACCAAAGAGATGAGTGAGATATTCCACCCAACAATATGTCTACCCTTGGGTCTTAAACAGACGGACTACCAGGGAGATGAAGAATGGGAGATATTCCATCCAACAATATGTCTACCCTTGGGTCTTAAACCGACAGACTACCAGGGAGATGAAGAATGGGAGATATTCCACCCAACAATATGTCTACCCTGGGGTCTTAAACAGACGGACTACCAGGGAGATGAAGAATGGGAGATATTCCATCCAACAATATGTCTACCCTTGGGTCTTAAACAGACGGACTACCAGGGAGATGAAGAATGGGAGATATTCCATCCAACAATATGTCTACCCTTGGGTCTTAAACAGACGGACTACCAGGGAGATGAAGAATGGGAGATATTCCATCCAACAATATGTCTACCCTTGGGTCTTAAACCGACGGACTACCAGGGAGATGAAGAATGGGAGATATTCCACCCAACAATATGTCTACCCTGGGGTCTTAAACAGACGGACTACCAGGGAGATGAAGAATGGGAGATATTCCATCCAACAATATGTCTACCCTTGGGTCTTAAACAGACGGACTACCAGGGAGATGAAGAATGGGAGATATTCCATCCAACAATATGTCTACCCTTGGGTCTTAAACCGACGGACTACCAAAGAGAAGAGTGAGATATTCCACCCAATATGTCTGCGTCCCAAATGTCTCTCTATTCCCTACATAAAATACTACTTAATTTTTTTATTACAAAAGTAGTACACTATGCAGGGAATAGGGTGCACACTATGTTTAGCCTTGAGGCTTGAGCAGATAACTTCTCTCACTGTTTTCTCCAACATTGGGGAGGCAGGTAGACTAGTGGTTAGAGCGTTGGGCCAGTAACTGAAAACGTTGCTGGATTGAATCCCTGAGCTGACAAGGTAAACATCAGTTTGTTCTGCCCCTGAACAAGGCAGTTAACCCACTGTTCACTAGTAGGCCATTAATGTAAATACATCATTTGTTCTTAATTAACTGACTTGCCTAGTTAAATAAAGGTTCTCTAATGTGCTTCCTTGGGGTTGGAAGTGTTTAATGGGGTGGATCATCAACATACCCAGGCCCTGGCAGAGAGAGAAGTCACAGTCACACCTACAGGTTACAGCTAGGGCCACTGGTCTGGAAAAACGTACATTACCGAGTGAAGTGACACTGACGGAACCACATGCTAATCACGGGTGGTTGGGTTATAGTAATGGCTAGTAATGGTATCGAACACATCAGACACGTTCGTTCCATGTGTTTGATGCCATTCCATTCTAGCCAT
The DNA here is from genome assembly GCF_045791955.1 of Oncorhynchus clarkii lewisi. NCBI lineage: Eukaryota > Metazoa > Chordata > Actinopteri > Salmoniformes > Salmonidae > Oncorhynchus > Oncorhynchus clarkii. Next base: position 85,943,522 of record NC_092150.1, read on the forward strand.
TATTATGAGCTGTCCTACCCTCACCAGCCTCCTGTGATGCTAACCCTTCACTCTTTCGTGACCGGGAACCGATACTCTCCACGTTCACCTTCCACTACGCTCCTGGACTCTTGCACAACATACCTCACACTGATAACAGAGATGACGCATCGCAATGTGAAGTCAGATTTGGACATACTGTATGCTTTCCGCTCTGGAAATGGTTCTCGTTTTAATGTTCCACGAGGCAACAGGATTGTTGGATGAGGATATAGTTGAGCTGGCCTTCGGCTTTGAGGAGGACTCTGACACTGTGGATTGACAATGACCTCAGAGCTTGAGACTCTCTCTGTCCTTTAGAATCAGCCAGAAAGAACACAGTGACCTATCTCTCCACTATGGAGGTCACTAGAGATATTAGATAATGACATTAGATCTATGTGTTTCTAAATTGCTGAGGGGGACAAAGTAGGAGTACGCAACAGAGACATACAAGAACAGGGAACTAAAAGCGCGTTGGCTGTTTTTGGAGAAGAGCACGTTTTCAAAGCATTTTGACTTCAACGTATCTCAATATCTCAAATATATCAATATCTCAATGGGGAAGTTACGTTGTGCAACTCCTTGGCATGTGTCACCACAGGACACAACATTTTGCCAGAAAATCAGAAGCATGTCTGAGTGAGTGTATCAAATCACAACCGTTGGAAAAACACTGACACACAAATATTTGATTAAATGCTTTCCGAATTGTGACCAAGAACCTCTTTAGTAAGTAGACTAAATAAACCAAATCTTTCTAAAATATTTTTCCACAAAGATCTCTGTATTATCAGCCCAGAGAGTACATTCAAAACCCAAAAGTAGGTCCAAATATAAATCAAATCCATCTTCAAAAACGCTGAAACCTCCCACCACTTCCGTGAGAGCTGAGACCTCTTCCATCCACTTCCATGAGAGCTGAGACCTCCATCCACTTCCATGAGAGCTGAGACCTTCATCCTCTTCCATGAGAGCTGAGACCTCCATCCTCTTCCATGAGAGCTGAGACCTCCTCCATCCTCTTCCATGAGAGCTGAGGCCTCCATCCTCCATCCACTCACATGAGAGCTGAGACCTCCATCCTCCATCCACTTCCATGAGAGCTGAGACCTCCATCTACTTCCATGAGAGCTGAGACCTCCCACCACTTCCATGAGAGCTGAGACCTCCATCCACTTCCATGAGAGCTGAGACCTCCATCCACTTCCATGAGAGCTGAGACCTCCATCCACTTCCATGAGAGCTGAGACCTCCATCCTCTTCCATGAGAGCTGAGACCTTCATCCACTTCAATGAGAGCTGAGACCTCCATCCTCTTCCATGAGAGCTGAGACCTCCTCCATCCACTTACATGAGAGTTGAGACCTCCATCCACTCACATGAGAGTTGAGACCTCCCCCATCCACTTCCATGAGAGCTGAGACCTCCTCCATCCACTTCCATGAGAGCTGAGACCTCCATCCACATCCATGAGAGCTGAGACCTCCTCCATCCACTTCCATGAGAGCTGAGACCTCCATCCACATCCATGAGAGCTGAGACCTCCTCCATCCACTTCCATGTGAGCTGAGACCTCCTCCATCCACTTCCATGAGAGCTGAGACCTCCATCCACATCCATGAGAGCTGAGACCTCCATCCACATCCATGAGAGCTGAGACCTCCTCCATCCACTTCCATGAGAGCTGAGACCTCCATCCACTTCCATGAGAGCTGAGACCTCCATCCACATCCATGAGAGCTGAGACCTCCTCCATCCACTTCCATGAGAGCTGAGACCTCCATTCACATCCATGAGAGCTGAGACCTCATCCATCCACTTCCATGAGAGTTGAGATCTCCTTCCACTTCCATGGAGGGAGAGAGAGAGGGAGAGACCACGGTGTGCCATCACAGCAGAAAAATGTGTTACCTGGTGCCACAATAAAAGAACAAGTGAAGAACAAACACCATTGTATATTCAACCCATATTTTCCCTTTTGTACTCTAACTATTTACACATTGTTACAACACTATATATTGCCATAATTTTCATTTGGAATATGTCATGTTTACTGTTCATTTGTTATTGTTGATTTCACTTTTGTTTATTATCTATTTCACTTGCTTTGGCAATGTCAACATATTTTTCTCATGTCAATAAAGCCCTTTGAATTGAATTGAGAGTTTCAGCTAAGCGTTCCAGCAGGATGGGAGGGAGGGGGGGGGCAGAGCCAGCAGAACCAGCCAGTGGTCTGAAGGGTTAGTTTGTTAGGCTTGCTAGCTCCAGGTCAGGTCAGATAAACTGACAGGCATGCCAATAATGTCCAACACAAACACATGGCTCGCATTACCTCCAAGTGGCTTACTGGAGACCTATCAAACCAGGTCTGTGTCTGAAATGGCATCCTATTCCCTATGTAGTGCACTACTTTAGACCAGAGCCCAATGGCACCCTGTTCCCTATGTAGTGCACTTCTTTAGACCAGGACCCTAGTGCACTACATAGGGAACAGGTTGCCATTGGGATCTGGTCTTAAGTAGTGCACTACATAAGGAACAGGGTGCCATTGGGCTCGGGTCTAAAGTAGTGCACTACATAGGGAATAGGTTTGTCATTTCAGATGTAGGAGACCGGCCCTGCCAGTATCACCATGTGAAATAACAATCTGGAGCGAATGGATGGTAAGTGGAGAGCTGAAGTTGGGAGGCTCTGTCTGAAATGCCACACCATTCTCTCTATAGGCCCTGGTTAAAGAAGTGCACTACAAAGGCAGTAGGATGTTATTTTGGACACACAGGGGAGTTCAACGAGCGTAGTGAAAACATGGAATATATATATGGAAGTCAGTGTCATGGTCGATTTCGGTGACCTTGACAACGGCAAGGACTGGGACCCAAGTTCTTTCATACAGTATGATATGAATTACAAATATATTGCTAAATATAGCTTTCGATTAAACTCACACAATCAAGTACAGTACGATAGTATGACCATTTTTGTTGACTTTATGTTAATTTATGCGTGTACCGTCTGCACTTAATCCCAACTCCATCATACAACATGCTGTTCTATAGCAGCACTAAAACAGAAGAACTGAGGCCACTGGACACTAATGTTATTGAATCAGGCAAAGTAGCCACCCTCTGCCTTGATGACAGCTTTTGCACACTCTTGAAATTTTCTCAACCAGCTTCATGAGGTAGTCACCTGGAATGCATTTCATTTAACAGGTGTGCCTCGTTAAAAGTTAATTTGTGGAATTTCTTTTCTTCGTTTTAGACAATCCGTTGTGTTGTGACAAGGTAGGGGTGGTATATAGAAGATAGCCCTATTTGGTGAAAGACCAAGTCCATATTATGGCAAGAACATCTCAAAGAAGCAAAGAAAAATGACCATTACTTTCATCATTACTTTAAGACATGAAGGTCAGTCAATCTGGAAAATGTCTAGAACGTTTAAAGTTCCTTCAAGTGCAGCCACAAAAACCATCAAGTGCTATGACAAAACTACCTCTCATGAGGACCACCACAGGAAAAGAAGACCGAGAGTTGCCTCTGCTGCAGAGGATAAGTTCATTAAAGTTAACAGCAACTCAGATTGCAGCCCAAATAAATGCTTCACTGTAACAGCTTTTTTCTGTGGACGAAGGAGAGGACCAAAGCGCAGCGTGGTTAGTGTTCATCATGTTTAATATAGACGATAAACGTGAACACTACTAAATACAAAACAACAAATGTGGAGAAAAAAAACTAAACAGTTCTGTCTGGTGCAGACAGACGAAGACAGAAGACAACCACTCACAAAAACCCAACACAAAACAGGCTAGCTAAATATGGTTCCCAATCAGAGACAATGACTAACACATGCCTCTGATTGAGAACCATATCAGGCCAAACATAGAAACGGGAAAACTAGACACACAACATAGAATGCCCACTCAGCTCATGTCCTGACCAACACTAAAACAAAGAAAACATAAAAGAACTATGGTCAGAACGTGACATTCACAGAGTTCAAGTAACAGACTATCTCAACATCAACTGTTCAGAAGAGACTGTGTGAATCAGGCCTTCATGGCCACATTTCTGCAAAGAAACCACTACTAAAGGACACCAATAGGAAGAAGAGACAATGGACATTATACCGGTGGAAATCTCTCCTTTGGTCTGATGAGTCCAAATTTGAGATTTTTGGTTCCAACCGCCATGTCTTTGTGAGACGCTGAGTATGTGAATGGATGATCTCTTTATGTGTGGTTCCCACAATGAAGCATGGAGGAGGAGGTGGGATGGTGGGGGGGTGCTTTGCTGGTAACACTGACTGTGATTTATTTAGAATTCAAGCATCCTTCAGCGATACGCAATCCCATCTGATTTGGGCTAAGTGGGACTATTATTTGTTTTTCAACAGGACAATGATCCAAAACACAATTTCAGGCTGCGTAAGGGCTATTTGACCAAGGAGAGCGATGGAGCGCAGTATCAGATGACCTGGCCTCCACAATCACCCAACCTCAACCCAATTGAGATGGTTCGGGATGAGTTGGACCGCAGAGTGAAGGAAAAGCAGTCAACAAGTGCCCAGCATATGTTGGAACTCCTTCAAGATTGTTGGAAAAAGTATTTCTCATGAAGCTGGTTGAGAGAACGTCAAGAGTGTGAAAAGCTGTCATCAACGCAAAGGGTGGCTACTTTGAAGAATCTGGGGTTACTACATGACATAAAATTTGATTTGATTTGATTTTGACTAAACATGTATTATTTCTATTATGTCTTCACTATCATTCTACAATGTAAAAAATAGTAAAACAAAAACAAATAAAAGCCTTGAATGAGTAGATGTGTCCAAACTTTTGATTGGTCCTGTACATGTAACTATGAGAGGGGAGAAAAACTACTAAAATATGTGTCTGTAGTTATAGAGTCCCCATCACTACCTGTCCATCCTGTCCATCCTGTCAGTACGTGTCTGTAGTTATAGAGTCCCCATCACTACCTGTCCTTCCTGTCCTTCCTGTCCTTCCTGTCCATCCTGTCAGTACGTGTCTGTAGTTATAGAGTCCCCATCACTGCCTGTCCTTCCTGTCCATCCTGTCAGTACGTGTCTGTAGTTATAGAGTCCCCATCACTGCCTGTCCATCCTGTCTATCCTGTCCATCCTGTCCTTCCTGTCCATCCTGTCCACCCTGTCAGCACGTGTCTGTAGTTATAGAATCCCCATCACTACCTATCCATCCTGTCTATCCTGTCCATCCTGTCCATCCTGTCTATCCTGTCCATCCTGTCAGTACGTGTCTGTAGTTATAGAGTCCCCATCACTGCCTGTCCATCCTGTCCATCCTGTCCATCCTGTCAGTACGTGTCTGTAGTTATAGAGTCCCCATCACTGCCTTTCCATCCTGTCAGTACGTGTCTGTAGTTATAGAGTCCCCATCACTGCCTGTCCATCCTGTCCACCCTGTCCATCCTGGCTATCCTGTCCATCCTGTCCATCCTGTCCATCCTGTCCATCCTGTCCACCCTGTCCATCCTGTCTATCCTGTCCACCCTGTCTATCCTGTCCACCCTGTCTATCCTGTCCATCCTGTCCATCCTGTCCATCCTGTCCACCCTGTCTATCCTGTCCATCCTGTCTGTAGTTATAGAGTCCCCATCACTGCCTATCCACCCTGTCAGTACGTGTCTGTAGTTATAGAGTCCCCATCACTGCCTATCCATCCTGTCCACCCTGTCCATCCTGTCCACCCTGTCCATCCTGTCTATCCTTTCCACCCTCTCCACCCTGTCCATCCTGTCCATCCTGTCCACCCTGTCCATCCTGTCCATCCTGTCCACCCTGTCAGTACGTGTCTGTAGTTATAGAGTCCCCATCACTGCCTGTCCATCCTGTCCATCCTGTCCACCCTGTCCATCCTGTCCATCCTGCCCATCCTGCCCTGGGAACGGAATGTTGAAACAGGTTACATTCTTCACCAGAGGAAAGAGAGGTTGTAATTTGGAGCTGCCAACTTCTATTTCATTGCATGTTTATTAAACAGTGCTTTGTGACTTGAGACAAATGTGGCTATTAATTATGTTGATGAGTGTTGATTAAACAGTGCTTAGCTTTCTGACAGGAAGATGAAGATAAATGTGTAACAAAGTATCTGTAAGTGGACCTCACGGTTTCACTGGGAAGTTTCCCTCTGACATGTCTCCAGCCTCACCACAGAAACAAGTCGGGCCAGACTTCCTCTTAGTCAAGGACTAGGGTTAATCTGTGTTCAGGAAATAGGCCCTATACTTTGAAAATATCTCAAATGAAACAGACAGTGCAAACAGAACAGAGCAGTACAGAAAAGAACAGAGCAGTAAAGAACAGTACAGAACAGAACAGTACAGTACAGAACAGAGCAGTACAGAACAGAACAGAACAGAACAGTACAGTACAGAACAGAACAGAGCAGTACAGAACAGAACAGAACAGTACAGTACAGTTGAAACTGGTAAAAACAGATTGTGGGAGAAAATTTGAGAAGACCCTTAGTTCTGCTCTGGGTTATATCCGTCAACATGAACTAACGACCCACTCCAAGCCTGTCAGTCACTCCTAGCATGTTCCCTTATGTGGAACTAAAGACCCACTCCAAGCCTGTCAGTCACTCCTAGCATGTTCCTTTATGTGGAACTAACGACCCACTCCAAGCCTGTCAGTCACTCCTGTAACAATGCATCAACAACAGAAATACGTGATGGCCTAACTGCATAACCATTCTAACATCATAACCATTCTAACATCATAACCATTCTAACATCATAACCATTCTAACAACATAACCATTCTAACATCATAACCATTCTAACATCATAACCATTCTAATAACATAACCATTCTAATATCATAACCATTCTAATATCATAACCAGTCTAACAACATAACCATTCTAATATCATAACCATTCTAACAGCATAACCATTCTAACAACATAACCATTCTAACATCATAACCATTCTAACAACATAACCATTCTAAAAGCATAACCATTCTAACAACATAACCATTCTAAAAGCATAACCATTCTAACATCATAACCATTCTAACATCATAACCATTCTAACAACATAACCATTCTAAAAGCATAACCATTCTAACAGCATAACCATTCTAACAACATAACCATTCTAACAGCATAACCATTCTAACATCATAACCATTCTAACAGCATAACAATTCTAACAGCATAACCACTCTCACATGTCACAATACTGGGTGTACTGAGCGTGCAGAGATATCTGTGTGCTTTCTCTTTTTATGTGGCAAGCTCAGAGCTCAGTGTGCTTTCCAGACCTGGGTTCAAAAACTATTTGAAATCATCTTAAACACTTTATATGTGCCTCATTGTGGCCGCATAATGCACTGTAACAAATAGAAATGTCCCAAACCCGCAAACCCTGCTCGTCTAGCACTCCAGTGCTCCAGTTTAAATTAAATGTTCAATGTTTTTTTTTAAGATTTCAAATAGTATTTGAACCCAGGTCTTGTGTGCGCTCCCATGTAGATGCCTCCATTGCTATTTATCGTCATAGTAGCCAGCTAGCCCGCCCGCCTGCCTTGAGCCAACTAAGTGAAAAATCACACCGCTTACCTCTACACTCAGCTCCTTCTCAGCGGTCATCACTGCACCCGCCACCAC
>NC_092150.1:85958696-86076196 GCF_045791955.1 Oncorhynchus clarkii lewisi
AATAACATGCTAATAACGTAATAATAACATGATGATAGGGTGATAATGACGTAATAATAACATGATGATAGGGTGATAATGACGTAATAATAACATGATGATAGGGTGAAAATAATGTAATAATAACATGATGATAGGGTGATACTAATGTAATAATAACATGATAACAAAATGATAATACCGTGATAATATCGTGATATTAAAATGATAATGGAATAATAACAGGACAACATGAAAATAACACACTAATGTGATAATAACATGACAATAACGCGATAACATGATAATGTTGTTTTAATAACACGATAATGTGATAACAACATGACAATAATGGGATAATGAGACAATAACATGATAATATTGTGATAATAACGTAATAATGATGATAAGATGATAATGATGTAATGATAACATGATAATAGCGTAATAATTACATGATAATAACACAATAATAATGTAAAAAAATAACATGATAATAACATAATAATAACATGATAATAACGTAATAATAGCATGATAATAGTCTCTGATGGTACTGTAGTCGTGGTCAGTGGAGAGGACCTGCAGTTCAACGTCTTTACAGGAATGAATACCATTAAGTAAGATCCATTTGTTTTATGAAGGGGTTTGGCCAAGATTGTAGAGAATGGCACTGTCCAGGACGGGAGTCTACATTTGTAATATTTTGTGTTTATAGAACCATGAATGGGTGAGAGAACGGACATACAGTATTATATTTCAAGAGTAAAACGAAGAAAAAGGCAAAATGAAGAATAAAATGTAATTATTTCAAACGCAATTTTTTTTTTTACTTTGTCTCTCGTCCGTTCTGCTGTGTATTGATTGGCCTCTCTCTTTCCAACTTCTCTTATTTCTCCTCTTCCTTTTAGAAGATACTCTCTCTTTCCAACTTCTCTTATTTCTCCTCTTCCTTTTAGAAGATACTCTCTCTTTCCAACTTCTCTTATTTCTCCTCTTCCTTTTAGAAGATACTCTCTCATGGCTATTATAACACTGAGTGCACAAGAGTTGAAAATAATCACCTAATTTCCTGCTACTAAGATTCCTGACTTGGTCAGTCAGTCAGACTAAATAGGGGCTTGGCATAGGGGTGAGTATGGATGGGACAGATAGCCTTGACTGAAGCCCTTTGGGCCTTTCAGCAGAGGACAATATTTCAATATTGTAAGTAATGATGAGAACCAGTCAGTCTATCAGGGCCGAGAAATCAACAAACTATTCAAAGCTACAACAAAGTCTGTTGTAGAAGGAAAAGTTGACCTTCCTAACGGGTCTTTGGTTTTCAAACTATATTTGGGTATCTAATAATCAAAGGCGATCAGAATGTCCAGAACAGAGGAAAATCCATTTTGGTGAGACATTCTAGTGCCAGCAGGAAGGACAGCAACAGCACTACTTCCTGAAATGGGTGCCAGTCTGTCGACCGCCCAACTAAGACAGAAAAATTATTAGAATCTCTATCATGAAAGTTATTCGTACATTAATAAACAGCAGGTGGTGTTGAGGATGGAAACACACAAACGGTGATCTGCTCTAAACATCTCTTTGGTCTCAGGTCTGGGTAGAGTACCTTCCAGGGTCACACACACACACACACACACACACACACTCCAAACACACAGATGTTTGACATTCCTTCCTGTCCCCGTCACAGGTCCCTCAGGACAGGAACATACACACTTCCTCACATGGCGGCCTCAGAGAGATCCTGTTCCAAGGCGCATCCTCCATCCTCCAATCACAACACCCCTACATCTATTTTCTCCAACTCTTTACTCAATAGATGCTTTATGGTCCGTTTTCATCAAACAAAACCCACCTTTGTCCAGAAACCACAGCATATTTGGATTTGGTCAGAGACATTTTTCCAGGGGAGAGTTTTGATGTCTGCATGTTTCCACTGGAAATACATGGTGTAATTCTGGGGAAAAAAATTCTCTCTCTCTCTCTCTCTCTCTCTCTCTCTCTCTCTCTCTCTCTCTCTCTCTCTCTCTCATATATATATATATATATATATATATATATATATATATATATATAGTATGTATGTATATATATATATAGAGAGAGAGGGAGAATGCAAGCTTTTTATTTTCCCCAGAATTACACACAGTTGAAGTTGGAAGTTTACATACACCTTAGCCAAATACATTTAAACTCAGTTTTTCACAATTCTTGACATTTAATCCTAGTAAAAATTCCCTGTTTTAGGTAACTTAGGATCACCACTTTATTTTAAGAATGTGGAATGTCAGAATGATATTAGAGAGAATGATTTTTGTATGTTTTTATTTATTTCGTCACATTCCCAGTGGGTCAGAAGTTTGCATACACTCAATTAGTATTTGGTAGCATTGCCTTTAAATCATTTAACTTGGGTCAAACGTTTGGCCCATTCATACTGACAGAGCTGGTGTATATACTGTATATATACAGTTGAAGTCGAAAGTTTACATACACTTAGGTTGGACATCCACTTTGTACATGACACAAGGAATGTGTCCAACAATTGTTTACAGACAGAATATTTCACTGCATCACAATTCAAGTGGGTCAGGAGTTTCATACACTAAGTTGACTGTGCCTTTAAACAGCTTGGAAAACTACAGATAATGATGTCATGGCTTTAGAAGCTTCTGATAGGCTAATTAACATAATTTGAATCAATTGGAGGTGTACGTGTGGATGTATTTCAAGGCCTACCTTCAAACTTAGTGCCTCTTTGCTTGTCATGTTGGTAAAATCATAAGAAATCAGTCAAGACCTCAGAAAAAACTTGTAGACCTCCACGAGTCTGGTTCATAATTGGGAGCCTTTTCCAAATGCAAGAAGGTACCACGTTCATCTGTACAAACAATAGTATGCAAGTTTAACCTGTTAGTGATCCCTTCGCGCGCCAATCCCTTTAGCGGGATCGATTTGACAACATCCAGTATAATTGCAGAGCGCCAAATTCAAACTACAGAAATATCAAGATTCAAGATTCACGAAAATATAAGTACATTACATCAAAATAAAGCTTAGCGTCTTGTTTATCCAGCCGCAGTATCAGATTTCAAAAAGGCTTTACGGCGAAAGCAGACCATGCGATTATCTGAGGACAGCGCCCCGCATACAAACACATGAAAATAATTTTCACCCAGGCAAAAGAAATAACGATATAATAAATGCCTTACCTTTAAAGATCTTCTTCTGTTGGCACTCTAAAATGTCCCAGAAACATCACAAATGGTCCCTTGTTCGATAATGTCCTTACATCGGTTCCTTACACCGATAATGTCCATGCACCGGTTCCAACTCGCCCAACATGACTACAAAGTGTCTAATATGTTACCTGTAAACTTGGTCCAAACATTTCAAACAACGTTCCTAATCCAACCTAAGGTATCCTAAGACGTAAATAATCAATCAAATTTAAGACGGGATAAACTGTTTCTAATACCGGATAAAAACAACGTGAAGCACGTTCCAGTTCACGCGCTCCAAAAGACTGAAGCCCTTCAGAGTGACACCTACAAAGAACAGCCCTACTTCTTCATTTCTCAAAAGAAAAACATGGAACAATTTCTAAAGACTGTTGACATCTAGTGGAAGCCATAGGAACTGCAACCAGGTTCCTATTAAATAGAGCTTCCCATAGAAATCCCATGGAAAACAGAATGACCTCCATTTTTTTTCCCCTGGATGGTTTGTCCTCGGGGTTTCGCCTGCCATATCAGTTGTGTTACACTCACATACATTATTTTAACAGTTTTTTGAAACTTTAGAGTATTTCTTATCCAAATCTACTAATTACATGCATATCCTAGCTTCTGAGCCTGAGTAACAGGCAGTTTACTTTGGGCACGCTTTTCATCCAGGACGTGAAAATACTGCCCCCTATCCCTAAAAATGTTTAAACACCATGGGACCAAGCAGCCGTCATACTGCTCAGGAAGGAGAGGCGTTCTGTCTCCTAGAGGTGAACGTACTTTGGTGTGAAAAGGGCAAATCAATCCCAGAACAACAGCAAAGGACCTTGTGAAGATGCTGGCTGAAACAGGTGCAAAAGTATCTATATCCACAGTAAAACGAGTCCTATATCGACATAACCTGAAAGGCCGCTCAGCAAGGAAGAAGCCACTGCTCCAGAACCTCCATAAAAAAGCCAGACTACGTTTTGGGGACAAAGATCTTACTTTTTGGGGAAATGTCCTCTGGTCTGATGAAACAAAATAGAACTGTTTGGCCATAATGACCATTATTATGTTTAGAGGATAAAGGGGGATGCTTGCAAGCCGAAGAACACCATCCCAACCTTGAAGCAAGGGGGTGGTAGCATCATGTTGTGGGGGTGCTTTGCTGCAGGAGGGACTGGTAGGAAAATTATGTGGAAATATTGAAGCAACATCTAAAGACATCAGTCTGGAAGTTAAAGCTTGGTCGCAAATGGGTCTTCCAAATGGACAATGACCCCAAGCATACTTCCAAAGTTGTTCAGAAATGGCTTAAGGACAACAAAGTCAAGGTATTGGAGTGGCGATCACAAAGCCCTGATCTCAATCCTATAGAACATTTGTGGGCAAAACTGAAAAAGTGTGTGCGAGCAAGGAGGCCTACAAACCTGACTCAGTTACACCAGCCACCCAAATGATTAATTAATTACATGAAAATCATCATCACTGCTCTCTCTCTCTCTCTCTCTCTCTCTCTCTCTCTCTCTCTCTCTCTCTCTCTCTCTCTCTCTCTCTCCCTCCGTCTGTTTATGTTATGTAATATCCATCTGACTGCAACTGCATTAAGATTAAGAGGGACTGCAATTGTGCATCTTTAAAGAAATTAAATCAAAGTGATATAACATATGTTTAAGATGTACAGCCCACTTTTAAAAAGAGCATTCATATGAAAGTTTGAAAAAATCATTCCTTGGGGTAGACAAGATGAATTGCAGTCCGGGAGGGGTTTCTGTCATTTAGCATAACTGTATAATAACAACAAATCCCTCAATCTGTTCTCTTTAGATGCCACCATCAAAAACCTTAAAAAAAACATATATCACAGAAATGACATTTGAACAACAAAATAAAAATATATTTTTTGAAGTTGCCAGAGTACATTTAGTTTTCCCAGTCATTGAGTATAATGATTTAGCAGGGGGGACTACTGTGTAGATGAGAACCAGCCAAGAGGACCCACTTACATAGTTGGAAACCAGAAGCAGTGAGAGGGAGGCTCAATAAACGTTGAAACCTAAACAGTGGGGGGCTGGGTGAGACAACGCCCAGAGGACAGAGGAATAGATAAAACTGTACTTTAAAACCCAGATTGCCACGAGACATTAAAATACACCCCAGTGTGTGGCTGCTGGCCAGAAACTATCTTACCTTGAAACGATCCTCTCTCTCTCCCCCTCAGTGACTTAGCTACAGCTCTCAAATAAAACAAAACGTAATACCTGTGTCAAATTCAAATAAACTAGTAAGATGTACTGCTTAGGGAAGGCGGTACATTAAGTTTAATCACTAAGCTACTTGTCCAGTGGTTCCTGCGTGTGCCAAGTGTGTACGCTGTGCTTCGCTCTTCAACCTCCCACACTCTCTCATTCAGCACCAGAGAGAAGTGAGTGTTTGTCTTTGGAACATCTTGGTCACGTCACAGATATTTCAGGTTTAAATGGTTTAATTGGAGGAAAGAACTAGAGCATCTAACAGTAGTGATAGTGTCTGATGTGGAGGCCTCTCTAACAGTAGTGCTAGTGTCTGATGTGGAGGCCTCTCTAACAGTAGTGATAGTGTCTGATGGGGAGGCCTCTCCTCTCTTACAGTAGTGATAGTGTCTGATGTGGAGGCCTCTCTAACAGTAGTGATAGTGTCTGATGGGGAGGCCTCTCTAACAGTAGTGCTAGTGTCTGATGTGGAGGCCTCTCTAACAGTAGTGATAGTGTCTGATGTGGAGGCCTCTCCTCTCTAACAGTAGTGATAGTGTCTGATGTGGAGGCCTCTCTAACAGTAGTGATAGTGTCTGATGTGGAGGCCTCTCTAACAGTAGTGATAGTGTCTGATGTGGAGGCCTCTCCTCTCTAACAGTAGTGATAGTGTCTGATGTGGAGGCCTCTCCTCTCTAACAGTAGTGATAGTGTCTGATGTGGAGGCCTCTCCTCTCTAACAGTAGTGATAGTGTCTGATGTGGAGGCCTCTCCTCTCTAACAGTAGTGATAGTGTCTGATGTGGAGGCCTCTCCTCTCTAACAGTAGTGATAGTGTCTGATGTGGAGGCCTCTCTAACACTAGTGATAGTGTCTGATGTGGAGGCCTCTCTAACGGTAGTGATAGTGTCTGATGTGGATGCCTCTCCTCTCTAACAGTAGTGATAGTGTCTGATGTGGAGGCCTCTCCTCTCTAACAGTAGTGATAGTGTCTGATGTGGAGGCCTCTCCTCTCTAACAGTAGTGATAGTGTCTGATGTGGAGGCCTCTCCTCTCTAACAGTAGTGATAGTGTCTGATGTGGAGGCCTCTCTAACAGTAGTGATAGTGTCTGATGTGGAGGCCTCTCCTCTCTAACAGTAGTGATACTGTCTGATGTGGAGGCCCCTCTAACAGTAGTGATAGTGTCTGATGGGGAGGCTTCTCCTCTCTAACAGTAGTGATAGTGTCTGATGTGGAGGCCTCTCTAACAGTAGTGATAGTGTCTGATGTGGAGGCCTCTACTCTCTAAAAGTAGTGATAGTGTCTGATGGGGAGGCCTCTCCTCTCTAACAGTAGTGATAGTGTCTGATGGGAAGGCCTCTCCTCTCTAACAGTAGTGATAGTGTCTGATGTGGAGGCCTCTCTAACAGTAGTGATAGTGTCTGATGTGGAGGCCTCTCCTCTCGAACAGTAGTGAGAGTGTCTGATGTGGAGGCCTCTCCTCTCTAACAGTAGTGATAGTGTCTGATGGTCTGATGTGGAGGCCTCTCCTCTCTAACAGTAGTGATAGTGTCTTATGTGGAGGCCTCTCTAACAGTAGTGATAGTGTCTGATGTGGAGGCCTCTCCTCTCTAACAGTAGTGATAGTGTCTGATGTGGAGGCCTCTCCTCTCTAACAGTAGTGATAGTGTCTGATGTGGAGGCCTCTCCTCTCTAACAGTAGTGATAGTGTCTGATGTGGAGGCCTCTCCTCTCTAACAGTAGTGATAGTGTCTGATGTGGAGGCCTCTCCTCTCTAACAGTAGTGATAGTGTCTGATGTGGAGGCCTCTCTAACACTAGTGATAGTGTCTGATGTGGAGGCCTCTCTAACGGTAGTGATAGTGTCTGATGTGGATGCCTCTCCTCTCTAACAGTAGTGATAGTGTCTGATGTGGAGGCCTCTCTAACAGTAGTGATAGTGTCTGATGTGGAGGCCTCTCCTCTCTAACAGTAGTGATACTGTCTGATGTGGAGGCCCCTCTAACAGTAGTGATAGTGTCTGATGGGGAGGCTTCTCCTCTCTAACAGTAGTGATAGTGTCTGATGTGGAGGCCTCTCTAACAGTAGTGATAGTGTCTGATGTGGAGGCCTCTACTCTCTAAAAGTAGTGATAGTGTCTGATGGGGAGGCCTCTCCTCTCTAACAGTAGTGATAGTGTCTGATGGGAAGGCCTCTCCTCTCTAACAGTAGTGATAGTGTCTGATGTGGAGGCCTCTCTAACAGTAGTGATAGTGTCTGATGTGGAGGCCTCTCCTCTCGAACAGTAGTGAGAGTGTCTGATGTGGAGGCCTCTCCTCTCTAACAGTAGTGATAGTGTCTGATGGTCTGATGTGGAGGCCTCTCCTCTCTAACAGTAGTGATAGTGTCTTATGTGGAGGCCTCTCTAACAGTAGTGATAGTGTCTGATGTGGAGGCCTCTCTAACAGTAGTGATAGTGTCTGATGTGGAGGCCTCTCCTCTCTAACAGTAGTGATAGTGTCTGATGGGGAGGCCTCTCCTCTCTAACAGTAGTGATAGTGTCTGATGTGGAGGCCTCTCTAACAGTAGCGATAGTGTCTGATGGGGAGGCCTCTCTAACAGTAGTGATGGTGTCTGATGGGGAGGCCTCTCCTCTCTAACAGTAGTGATAGTGTCTGATGTGGAGGCCTCTCCTCTCTAACAGTAGTGATAGTGTCTGATGTGGAGGCCTCTCTAACAGTAGTGATAGTGTCTGATGTGGAGGCCTCTCTAACAGTAGTGATAGTGTCTGATGTGGAGGCCTCTCCTCTCTAACAGTAGTGATAGTGTCTGATGTGGAGGCCTCTCCTCTCTAACAGTAGTGATAGTGTCTGATGTGGAGGCCTCTCCTCTCTAACAGTAGTGATAGTGTCTGATGTGGAGGCCTCTCTAACAGTAGTGATAGTGTCTGATGGGGAGGCCTCTCCTCTCTAACAGTAGTGATAGTGTCTGATGTGGAGGCCTCTCTAACAGTAGTGATAGTGTCTGATGTGGAGGCCTCTACTCTCTAAAAGTAGTGATAGTGTCTGATGGGGAGGCCTCTCCTCTCTAACAGTAGTGATAGTGTCTGATGTGGAGGCCTCTCTAACAGTAGTGATAGTGTCTGATGTGGAGGCCTCTCCTCTCTAACAGTAGTGTTAGTGTCTGATCGTCTGATGTGGAGGCCTCTCCTCTCTAACAGTAGTGATAGTGTCTGATGTGGAGGCCTCTCTAACAGTAGTGATAGTGTCTGATGTGGAGGCCTCTCTAACAGTAGTGATAGTGTCTGATGTGGAGGCCTCTCCTCTCTAACAGTAGTGATAGTGTCTGATGGGGAGGCCTCTCCTCTCTAACAGTAGTGATAGTGTCTGATGTGGAGGCCTCTCTAACAGTAGCAATAGTGTCTGATGGGGAGGCCTCTCTAACAGTATTGATGGTGTCTGATGGGGAGGCCTCTCCTCTCTAACAGTAGTGATAGTGTCTGATGTGGAAGCATTAGGGGTGTTAGGGGATGGGAGTACAGTATCAGCTGTATTAGGAGGTGGGGAGTATAGTACCAGCTGTGTTAGGGGATGGGAGTACAGTACCAGCTGTGTTAGGGGATGGGAGTACAGTACCAGCTGTATTAGGGGATGGGGAGTGCAGTACCAGCTGTGTTAGGGGATGGGAGTACAGTATCAGCTGTATTAGGGGGTGGGGAGTACAGTACCAGCTGTATTAGGGGGTGGGGAGTACAGTACCAGCTGTATTAGGCAATGGGGAGTAGAGGAGTACAGTACCAGCTGTG
This sequence comes from Oncorhynchus clarkii lewisi, assembly GCF_045791955.1. Taxonomy (NCBI): domain Eukaryota; kingdom Metazoa; phylum Chordata; class Actinopteri; order Salmoniformes; family Salmonidae; genus Oncorhynchus; species Oncorhynchus clarkii. The sequence goes on from NC_092150.1 coordinate 85,967,906, forward strand.
TTAGGGGATGGGGAGTACAGTACCAGCTGTGTTAGGGGATGAGAGTACAGTACCAGCTGTGTTAGGGGATGGGGAGTGCAGTACCAGCTGTGTTAGGGGATGGGAGTACAGTATCAGCTGTATTAGGGGGTGGGGAGTACAGTACCAGCTGTAGTAGGGGGTGGGGAGTACAGTACCAGCTGTATTAGGGGATGGGGAGTAGAGGAGTACAGTACCAGCTGTGTTAGGGGATGGGGAGTACAGTACCAGCTGTGTTAGGGGATGAGAGTACAGTACCAGCTGTGTTAGGGGATGGGAGTACAGTACCAGCTGTGTTAGGGGATGGGAGTACAGTACCAGCTGTGTTAGGGGATGTGAGTAGAGTACCAGCTGTGTTAGGGGATGGGAGTACAGTACAAGCTGTGTTAGGGGATGGGAGTAGAGTACCAGCTGTATTAGGGGATGTGGAGTACAGTACCAGCTGTATTAGGGGATGTGGAGTACAGTACCAGCTGTATTAGGGGATGAGAGTACAGTACCAGCTGTATTAGCGGGTGGGGAGTGCAGTACCAGCTGTATTAGGGGGTGGGGAGTAGAGGAGTACAGTATCAGCTGTGTTAGTGGATGGGGAGTACAGTACCAGCTGTGTTAGGGGATGGCAGTACAGTACCAGCTGTGTTAGGGGATGGCAGTACAGTACCAGTCCAGGAGTAGCTGTATTAGGGGATGGGAGTAGTACTACCAGCTGTATTAGGATACTGGGAGTACAGGAGTAGCTGTATTAGGGGATTGGGAGTACAGTACAAGCTGTGTTAGGGGATGGGGAGTAAGGGAGTACAGTACCAGCTGTATTAGGGGGTGGGGAGTAGAGGAGTACAGTATCAGCTGTGTTAGTGGATGGGGAGTACAGTACCAGCTGTGTTAGGGGATGGCAGTACAGTACCAGCTGTGTTAGGGGATGGCAGTACAGTACCAGTCCAGGAGTAGCTGTATTAGGGGATGGGAGTAGTACTACCAGCTGTATTAGGATACTGGGAGTACAGGAGTAGCTGTATTAGGGGATTGGGAGTACAGTACAAGCTGTGTTAGGGGATGGGGAGTAAGGGAGTACAGTACCAGCTGTGTTAGGGGATGGGGAGTCCAGGAGTAGCTGTATTAGGGGATTGGGAGTACAGTACCAGCTGTGTTAGGGGATGGGGAAGCCAGCAGTAGCAACAGAATAGAGTAGGGTAGTGTACGCTACAGATCATCTGGAATTTGACAACCCCAGAGGGAAATATATGTATCTATTCTGCACGTTCTTTTCTTATTTTCCCTTCACAAGAGCAGGTAGCTGCAAATATACAGCTGGAAAAGAAGGATAAAAAATAAGTTAATTAAAATAAAACATTCCTCACATATCTTGGTGTTGAGAAGGAGAGGAGGGGTGGTGTGTCCTTAGCCAGTCAGTCAGTCAGCCCGGTAGGACATGTACCTTCTTATATAAACTGGCAGCTGGGACCCACCAAGCATGTACGCCATGCACGGGTACTTCAGTATCAGGTGTTGCAGGTTACCAACTTCACCTGCACCTGCTGGAGATGGGCAATAACAAAGCTGTGGCTGAAACAACATGTCTGTTTCTTTTACCTGTTGAAATAATGACATACTGTAAATGAAGATTTGAATCAGCGAAGGCGGGTTTAGACACTGTTAGTACAAAGACAACTCTGTATGATTCTAACGCTCTAAAGTTCTTGGGCATACTACCTCAGGCGACAGACAGCATTATGATGTCACTCTACAACCGGTCCACTCCGCCCAGTGTGGCTTCTATAGTCTCTAGTAGTACTATCAACTGTAGCAAGGGTTCAGACCATGGTTTAAGTGGTCCACTGATCTCAGAGCAACCAACACAGACTAGTGACATGTTGTTTCACTTCTCAATCGTGGATAGATGGCAGCGTTCGCGGAAAACTAAAAGAGCGAAGCACTGCATTTAACCACCTCCAGTCTGTTGTCTCCACTTGCTTCAAGATGTTCACCACTGTTCCTGTACCTAAGAAAGCAAAGGTAACTGAATTAAATGGGAATTTCCCTGTAGCGCTCACTTCTGTCATCATGGAGTTCTTTGAGAGGCTAGATAGGATCATATCACCTCCACCTTAGCTGACACCCCAAACCCACTACCATTTGCATACCCCCCAAACAGATCCACGGATGATGAAATCACCATCACACTGCACAGTGCTCTATTCCATCTGGACAAGAGGGATATTTGTATAAAATACATTTTAAAAATTATGTAACCTGTATTTCACTTGGCAAGTCAGTTAAGAACAAGTTCTTATTTACAATGACGGCCTACCCCGGCAAAACCCGGACGACTCTGGGACTATTGTGAGTCGCCCTATGTAACTCCCAATCACGGTCGGTTGTGATACAGCCTGGATGAATACCTATGTAAGAAAGCTGTTCATTGACTACAGCTCAACCTTCAACACCGTAGAGCTCCCCAAGCTCATCACTAAGCTCGGGGCCCTGGGTCTGAACTCCGTCCTGTGCAACTGGGTCCAAGACTTCCTGAGGGGCTGACCCCAGGTGGTGAAGGTAGGCAACAACACCTCTGCCACGCTGATCCTCAACATGTGGGCCCTGGGTCTGAACCCCTCCCTGTGCAACTTGGTCCTAGACTTCCTGAGGGGCCGACCCCAGGTGGTGAAGGTAGGCAACAACACACCCGCCACGCTGATCCTCAACATGGGGGCCCTGGGTCTGAACTCCATCCTGTGCAACTGGGTCCTAGACTTCCTGAGGGTCCGACCCCAGAAGGTAGGCACCAACACACCCGCCATGCTGATCTTCAACATGGGGGCCCCACAAGGGTGCATGCTCAGTCCCGTCCTGTGCTCCCTGTTCAACCATGACTGCGTGGCCATGTCTCCAACTCAATCATCAAGTTTGCTGATGACACAACAGTGGTAGGCCTGATTACCAACAATGACAGTATATATGCTGTATTCTGTTCAAGGCTCATCCTATATAACTACTGATGTAGTCAATTAAGGTACTGTCCATACACACCGTAATATACACACACACACACACACACACACACACACACACACACACACACACACACACACACACACACACACACACACACACACACACACACACACACACATATAAATATACCTGTAAAGCTATGGTCCCTTATTCATGTCACTTGTTAAATCCACTTCAGTCAGTGTAGATGAAGGGGAGGAGACAGGGTTAAATAATTATTTTTTTAAGCCTTGAGACAATTGAGAAATGGATTGTGTATGTGTGCCATTCAGAGGGTGAATGGGCAATTTGAGATTTAAGTGCATTTGAATGGGGCTATGGTAGTAGGTGTCAGGTGCACCGATTTGTGTCAAGAATTGCAACGCTGGTGGGTTTTTCCATGCTCAACAGTTTCCCAATTTGATTTGATTTGGGACATACTGCAGTCTTTACTCTTGGATGTACCCCCCCCCCCCCATTCCTTCAATTCTTTAAAGATTATCATTGAGTTACTGTAAACTACTACAGGCTTCAATGATTTATGGAGATTTGATTTGGGAATTAGATTTGTAAATATCCTACCATCTGAATTTCTTGTTGCAAGATTTGAGAGTTGAAACAAGTTACTGTCCAGAACAATGTAAAACATTAAGTAATCCTTTGGAATCCTCCATCCCAAACATTCCGGTTCTTTTTGACTTGTTCTGGGCCTAACAGGCAGATTACTGGCTAATTTTAACCCCATTTAAAGGGATAAATCAACATGGTTGGTTCCCAGAAACACTGCTATCTTGAGCCATTAAAGCCCTGGTTTATGGTACACATAATCTAACCATCACAGCCGAGTGGCAGACGAGCCAATAGGGTTTCATTGTTCTCAGAGAAAGAGAGGTGATTGGAGGGGAGTGTGGGGACAAAGGTGGTGGTGGTGGGGGAGGGTGGAGGGGTAGATACCCGACAAGTCGCTAATTGACCCCCCCACAATGATTATCTGACTCTTTAAACGTTTATTGTATCGGTGGAGGAAGACGGAACTATGTAACAAGAAGATAAACAATGACTGTTGGTTGTCGTAGCGACGAACGCCTGACTACTATACCTTCTCTTGTCCTGGATACGCAATCCATGGAACCCTGAGCCGCGTTCCCATTCCAGAACGTTGCTCCCTCCCTCCCCATCTGTTCACTACACTACACCTTTCAGAACGTTGCTCCCTCCCTCCCTCCCCATCTGTTCACTACACTACACCTTCCAGAACGTTGCTCCCTCCATCCCTCCCTCCCTCCCTCCCTCCCTCCCTCCCTCCCTCCCTCCCTCCCTCCCTCCCTCCCTCCCTCCCTCCCTCCCTCCCTCCCCATCTGTTCACTACACTACACCTTCCAGAACGTTGCTCCCTCCCTCCCTCCCCATCTGTTCACTACACTACACCTTCCAGAACGTTGCTCCCTCCCTCCCTCCCCATCTGTTCACTACACTACACATTCCATAGTTGTCAAAGTGAATTACAAGGTAGACAGAGGTAGAGGTAGATGGGGGAAAGACGAGAAACTTTGTGTGATCGAAACAGAGCCATGGCTAGTTCCTACTCTGTTTATTTAAACAGGGCTGAACAGAGAGAGAGAGAGAGAGAGAGAGAGAGAGAGAGAGAGAGAGACAGAGAGACAGAGAGACAGATAGAGAGAGAGAGAGAGAGAGAGAGAGAGACATAGAGAGAGAGAGAGAGAGAGAGAGAGAGACATAGAGAGAGAGAGAGAGAGAGAGAGACAGAGAGAGAGAGAGAGAGAGAGAGAGAGAGAGAGAGAGAGAGAGAGAGAGAGAGAGAGAGCAGTGATGATGATTTGCCTGTAATTAATGAATCCTGTGGGTGGCCCCCAGAATTAGCTGTCGCTTGGATCTGATCCTATGGAGAGAGTATTATACTGAGTAATTCAATGGAGCTCTGCTCTGCTGGGTCGCTATAGGGTTTCTGTTTCTTTTATATTTAAATAATTTGTACGGTGAAACAGCTGGTGTGCCACCATAATAATATACTCTGAGTGTACAAAACATTAGGAACACAATTATTGAGTTGCACCCCCTTTTTTCCTTCAGAACAGCATCAATTCATCGAAGCATTCCACAGGGATGCTGGCCCATGTTGACTCAAATGCTTCCAACAGTTGTGTCAAGTTGGCTGGATGTCCTCTGGGTGGTGGACCATTCTTGATACACACGGGAAACTGTTTGAGCGTAAAAAACCCAGCAGCGTTGCAATTGTTGATACACTCAATACGGTGCGCCTGGCACCCCATACCATACCCCGTTCAAAGGCACAATCTTTTGTCTCACCCTCTGAATGGCACAAATACACAATTCCATGTCTCAACTGTATCAAGGCTTAAAAATCCTTCTTAACCTGTCTCCTCCCATTCATCTACACTGGATTTAACAGGTTAAATTAATAAGTGATCATAGCTTTCACTTGGATTCACCTGGTCAGTCTATGTCAAGGAAAAGAGCATGTTTTGTAAACTCAGTGTACAGTGCTTTAGGAAAGTATTCAGACCCCTTGACTTTTTGTCAAGAGTGTTCTAAGCTGTCATCAAGGCAAAAGGTGGCTACTGGAAGAATCCCTGCCACGGTCATCCCCCTCTTCAAAGGCCGTGACACTCTAGACCCAAACTGTGATAGACCTATATCCATCCTGCCCTGCATTTCTAAAGTCTTCGAAAGCCAAGTTAACAAACAGATCACCGACCATTTAGAATCCCACCATACCTTCTCCGCTATGCAATCCGGTTACCGCGCTGGTCACGGGTGCACCTCAGCCACGCTAAGGTACTAAACGATGTCAAAACCGCCATCGATAATAGACAGTACTGTTCAGCTGTCTTCATCGATCTGGCCAAGGCTTTCGACTGTCAATCACCGTATTCTTATCGGCAGACTCAACAGCCTTGTTTTCTCAAATGACTGCCTCGCCTGCTTCACCAACTACTTCTCAGACAGAACATCAGTTTTTAAAATCGGAGGTCCTCTGGCAGTCTCTATGGGGGTACTACAGGGTTCAATTCTCGGGCCGACTCTTTTCTCTGTATACATCAACAATGTCGCTCTTGCTGCTGGTGATTCCCTGATCCACCTCTACGCAGACAAAACCATTCTGTATACATCTGGCCTTCTATGGACACTGTGTTTCAGAGCTTCAATCCCATAAAACTCTCCTTCCGTGGCCTCCAACTGCTCTAAAACGCTAGTAAAACCAAATGCATGCTTTCAACCGTTCGCTACCCTCCCGACTAGCATCACTACTCTGGACGGTCTGACTTAGATTATGTGGACAACTACAAATACCTAGGTGTCTGGTTAGACTGTAAACTCTCCTTCCAGAATCATATTAAACATCTACAATCCAAAATTAAATCTTGAATCGGCTTCCTATTTTGTAAACAAAGCCTCCTTCACTCACGCCGCCAAACATACCCTCGTACAACTGATTATCCTGCCGGTCCTCGACTTCGACGATGTCATTTACAAATTAGCTTCCAACACTCTACTCAGCAAACTAGATGCAGTCTATCACAGTGCCATCCGTTTTGTCACCAAGCCCCTTATCCCACCCACCACTGCGACCCTGTATGCTCTAGTCGGCTGGCCCTCGTTACATATTCGTATGCTAGGTAAAGCTCCGCCTTATCTCAGCTCACTGGTCACGAAAACAACACCCACCAGTAGCAGGCGCTCCAGCAGGTATATCTCACTGGTCATCCCCACAGCCAACACCCCCTTTGGCCGCCCTTCCTTCCAGTTATTTTCTGCCAATGACTGGAATGAATTGCAAAAATCTACCTACCTCATCCCCATGTTGTTTTTATGTACTTTTCTGCAGTTTTTCTACTTGCACATCATCATCTGCTCATCTATCACTCCAGTGTTCATTTGCTAAATTTTAATTACTTCGCTACTATGGCCTATTTATTGCCTTACCTCCTCACACCATTTGCACACACTGTATATAGACTTTCTTTTTTTCTATTGTGTTATCCTCTCTGGGATGCTGCTTTTTAGTTATCAGTATCAAAAAGAAATGTCGGATTGTTCTTATTTTCCTCAATTAAGTTGGAAAAATAGGATGATCGAGCAGCAGTGAGGGCTCTTCGATACTGCACGGTACTGTCTTTCCAAGCTAGTAGGAAGACTTCCAGTTTGGTGTAGCGCCATTTCCGTTCAAATTTTCTGGAAGCTTGCTTCAGAGCTCGGGTATTTTCCGTATACCAGGGAGCTAGTTTCTTATGACAAATGTTTTTAGTTTTTAGGGGTGCAACTGCATCTAGGGTATTGCGTAAGGTTAAATTGAGTTCCTCGGTTAGGTGGTTAACTGATTTTGTCCTCTGACATCCTTGGTTAGGCAGAGGGAGTCTGGAAGGGCATCAAGGAATCTTTGGGTTGTCTGAGAATTTATAGCATGACTTTTGATGCTCCTTGGTTGGGATCTGAACAGATTATCTGTTGCGATTGCAAACGTAATAAAATGGTGGTCCGATAGTCCAGGATTATGAGGAAAAACATTAAACTCCACAACATTTATTCCATGGGACAAAACTAGGTCCAGAATATGACTGTGACAGTGAGTAGGTCCAGAGATATGTTGGACAAAACCCAAACAGTCGATGATGGCTCCGAAAGCCTTTTGGAGTGGGTCTGTGGACTTTTCCATGCGAATATTAAAATCACCCAAAATTTGAATATTATCTGCTATGACTACAAGGTCCGATAGGAATTCAGGGAACTCAGTGAGGAACACTGTATATGGCCCAGGAGGCCTGTAAACAGTAGCTATAACTGCCTTTGAAGTGAGGGATCTAACATTAAGTAGCCCTATTTTGAGATGTGAGGTATCACGATCTCTTTCAATAATGGCAGGAATGGAGGAGGTCTTTATTCTAGTGAGATCGCTAAGGCGAACACCGCAATGTTTAGTTTTGCCCAACCTAGGTCGAGGCACAGACACGGTCTCAATGGGGATAGCTGAGCTGACTACACTGACTGTGCTAGTGGCAGACTCTACTAAGCTGGCAGGCTGGCTAACAGCCTGCTGCCTGGCCTGCACCCTATTTCATTTTGGAGCTAGAGGAGTTAGAGCCCTGTCAATGTTGGTAGATAAGATGAGAGCACCCCTCCAGCTAGGATGGAGTCCGTCACTCCTCAGCAGGCCAGGCTTGGTCCTGTTTGTGGGTGAGTCCCAGAAAGTGGGCCAATTATCTACAAATTCTATCTTTTGGGAGGGGCAGAAAACAGTTTTCAACCAGCGATTGAGTTGTGAGACTCTGCTGTAGAGCTCATCACTCCCGCTAACTGGGAGGGGGCCAGAGACAATTACTCGATGCCGACACATCTTTCTAGCTGACTTACACGCTGAAACTATGTTGCGCTTGGTGACCTCTGACTGTTTCATCCTAACATCGTTGGTGCCGACGTGGATAACAATATCTCTATACTCTCTACACTCGCCAGTTTTAGCTTTAGCCAGCACCATCTTCAGATTAGCCTTAACGTTGGTAGCCCTGCCCCCTGGTAAACAGTGTATGATCGCTGGATGATTCGTTTTAAGTCTAATATTGCGGGTAATGGAGTCTCCAATGACTAGGGTTTTCAATTTGTCAGAGCTAATGGTGGGAAGCTTCGGCGTCTCAGATCCCGTAACGGGAGGAGTAGAGACAAGAGAAGGCTCGGCCTCAGACTCCGACTCACTGCTTAATGGGGAGAACCGGTTGAAAGTTTCTGTCAGCTGAATGAGCGACAACGGTTGAGCATTCCTACAGCATTTCCTTCCAGAAGCCATGGGAAAGTTGTCCGGCTGCCGGGACCGTGCGAGGGGATTTATACTAACGTTACTATCTGTACTTACTGGTGGCACAGACGCTGTTTCATCCTTTCCAACACTGAAATTACCCTTGCCTAACGCTTGCGTCTGAGGCTGGGCTTGCAGCACGGCTATCTTCACCATAAGGCGATCATTCTCCTGTATATTATGAGTACAGCGACTGCAATTAGAAGGCATCATGTTAATGTTACTACTTAGCTTCGGGCTGGTGGACGTCCTGACGAACCACGTCCAGATAAAGTGTCCGGGGTGAAAAAGTTTAATGAAAAAAGTTGAGTGAGGAAAAAACTAAAAATATAAACGGTAATTAAAAAGTAAAAACCATAAAGTTGTCAGGTAGCAAAGTAAGGTTGGCAACAAAACGCACAGCAACACGTAAACAAGTCTGCAAGTTGTGACCGGAAATGACGAATCTGGTCAGAATCAACAGAGGCAAGGGCTGATTTCAAGGTTTTACTGCTAACCTACAAACCTTTACATGGGCTTGCTCCTACCTATCTTTCTGATTTGGTCCTACCGTACATACCTACACGTACGCTATGGTCACAAGACGCAGGCCTCCTAATTGTCCCTAGAATTTCTAAGCAAACAGCTGGAGGCAGGGCTTACTCTTATTGAGCTCCATTTTTATGGAAAGGTCTGCCTACCCATGTGAGAGACGTAGACTCGGTCTCAACCTTTAAGCCTTTACTGAAGACTCATCTCTTCAGTAGGTCATATGATTGAGTGTAGTCTGGCACAGGAGTGTGAAGGTGAACGGAAAGGCTCTGGAGCAACGAACCGCCCTTGCTGTCTCTGCCTGGCCGGTTCCCCTCTCTCCCCTGGGATTCTCTGCCTCTAACCCTATTACAGGGGCTGACTCACTGGCTTACCGGTGCTCTTTCATGCCGTCCCTGGGAGGTGTGCGTCACTTGAGTGGGTTGAGTCACTGACGTGATCTTCCTGCCTGGGTTGGCACCCCCCTTGGGTTGTGCCATCGCGAAGATCTTTGTGGGCTATACTCGGCCTTGTCTCAGGATGGTAAGTTGGTGGTTGAAGATATTAGTGGTGTGGGGGCTGTGCTTTTGGGTGGGGTTATATCCTGCCTGTTTGGCTCTGTCTGGGGGTATCATCGGATGGGGCCACAGTGTCTCCTGACCCCTCCTGTCTCAGCCTCCAGTTGTTTATGCTGCAGTAATTTATGTGTCGGAGGGCTAGAGTCAGTCTGTTGTATCTGGATTTCTCCTGTCTTATCCGGTGTCCTGTGTGAATTTAAGTATGCTCTCTCTAATTCTCTCTTTCTCTCTTTCTTTCTCTCTCTCGGAGGACCTGAGCCGTAGGACCATGCCTCAGGACTACCTGGCATGATGACTCCTTCTGTCCCCAGTCCACCTGGCCGTGCTGCTGCTCCAGTTTCAACTGTTCTGCCTGCTGCTATGGAACCCTGACCGTTTCACCGGACGTACTACCTGTCCCAGACCTGCTGTTTTCAACTCTCTAGAGACAGCAGGAGCGGTAGAGATACTTCTCAATGATCGGCTATGAAAAGCCAACTGACATTTATTCCTGAGGTGCTGACCTGTTGCACCCTCTACAACTACTGTGATTATTATTATTTGACCATGCTGGTCATTTATGAACATTTGAACATCTTGGCCACGTTCTGTTATAATCTCCACCCGGCACAGCCAGAAGAGGACTGGCCACCCCTCATAGCCTGGTTCCTCTTTAGGTTTCTTCCTAGGTTTTGGCCTTTCTAGGGAGTTTTTCCTAGCCACCGTGCTTCTACACCTGCATTGCTTGCTGTTTGGGGTTTTAGGGTGAGTTTCTGTACAGCACTTTGATATTTCAGCTGATGTAAGAAGGGATATATAAATACATTTGAATTGATTTTGATCTGCAATATGAAAACAGTATAACTCTGCTTCATAGTCACATGATTCAGAAGAGTTAGAAGGACATATATTAGGTTACATACATCGTGTCTCACCCTGATCTGTTTCACCTGTCGTGTGCTTGTCTCCACACCCCTCCAGGTATCGCCCTTTTCCCCATTATCCCCTGTGTATTTATACCTGTGTTCTCTGTTTGTCTTTTGCCAGTTCATCTTGTCACATCAAGCCTACTAGCGTGTTTCTTTCCATACTCCTGTTCTCTTTAGTCCCTGGACTTCTGCCTGACCTGACCCTGAGCCTGCCTGCCGCCCTGTACCTATCAGACTCTGACCTGGTTTACGAACTTCTGCCTGACCTGAGCCTCCCTGCCGTACTGTTCCTATCTGGCTCTGACCTGGTTTACGAACTTCTGCCTGTCCTGACCCTGAGCCTGCCTGCTGCCCTGTACCTATCAGACTCTGACCTGGTTTACGAACTTCTGCCTGACCTGACCCTGAGCCTGCCTGCCGCCCTGTACCTATCAGACTCTGACCTGATTTACAAACTTCCGCCTGTCCTGAGCCTGCCTGTCGCCCTGTACCTGTCAGATTCTGACCTGGTTACTAACCTCTGCCTGTCCTGAGCCTACCTGTCACCCTGTACCTGTCAGATTCTGACCTGGTTACAAACCTCTGCCTGTCCTGAGCCTGCCTGTCGCCCTCTACCTGTCAGATTCTGACCTGGTTACAAACCTCTGCCTGTCCTGAGCCTGCCTGTCGCCCTGTACCTGTCAGATTCTGACCTGGTTACAAACCTCTGCCTGTCCTGAGCCTGCCTGTCGCCCTGTACCTATCAGACTCTGACCTGGTTACAAACCTCTGCCTGTCCTGAGCCTGCCTGTCACCCTGTACCTGTCAGACTCTGACCTGGTTACAAACCTCTGTCTGTCCTGAGCCTGCCTGTCGCCCTGTACCTGTCCGACTCTGACCTGGTTACAAACCTCTGTCTGTCCTGAGCCTGCCTGTCGCCCTGTACCTGTCCGACTCTGACCTGGTTACAAACCTCTGTCTGTCCTGAGCCTGCCTGTCGGCCTTTACCTGTCAGATTCTGACCTGGTTACAAACCTCTGCCTGTCCTTGACCTGGCTTTTGACTGCCCCATGTTGTTATAATAAACCACTCTGTATATTGAACCTTCCATCTCCTGTGTCTGTATCTGGGTTATATCCTGAGTCATGTTACATTTTCACTGATTTTAACTGATATTGCCTTTTTCCCGCCTGCCTTCCATCATTGAGGACACATATTTTCATAGTTTAACCTTGACTTATCAATATAATAGCTCATATTTGACTGTAGTGACTAAAGACTCTCATGTCAGATTAAGCTACAGTACATATCCACAGCCATTGGAGGCTGGAAACTATTGCCAAAAATGTAATTCCCTCATCGAAAGGAAGCTTTCACATAATCAAATGAAGCACAATGCTGGAAATCTGTCCGTATCCACAGAAACTAGTCCCAGCGTTCTATGACAAACACAGATGGTTTTATATCAAATGAATAGCAGAAAGCAGAGTGAGGAAGAGAGACTCTGACACAGATGTACTGCCAGTTCCTTAATGTTTTGGCTGTATACATAGCCTAATATTAAACAGAGCTAAGTGGGCATGAGTTACACATGACACGCCAATGGTAATTTAACAGAGTTTTAAACCTATCTGCCAAGAACAGCTGGTTTTCTGTTTTCGTCTCCCCAATCAGACCACGCCCAGACAACATTCTAACAACATTCTTGCTTGAGAAATTTCTCTGTGCTAAGAAGCTATTTTTATTTATTTATGACCATTTTATTTGAAAACAGAAAGGTACTTCATTGTTACCAAGAGATGATTTGATATTGATATAACAAATGGCTGCATTGGATCTGAAATATAACAATGATCAATGAAATCTCCAGGGAGCCGATTGTTCTGGCAAAGATGCGTCCGTAGCAGATATATACGTACGTATAATATGAATGAATATAGGCTACCCTGTTTTTGCCAGACAAAACAGGAGAAACAGGTGCTTTCTGGTCACTAATCAGGATATGTGGAAACGCCTTTGGGTGCCAATGCTGAAGACTGGTCCGTTGTCTACAGTCAACAGTGAAGAGGCAACTCCGGGATGCTGGCTTTCCAGGCAGAGTTGCAAAGAAAAAGCCATATCTCAGACTGGCCAATAAAAAGAAAAGATTAAGATGGGAAAAAGAACACAGACACTGGACAGAGGAACTCTGCCTAGAAGGCCAGTATCCCGGAGTTGCCTCCTCACTGTTGACGTTGAGACAATCAACATGTTTAAGACTAATTCCCTAATGGACATTTTCACTTCTGCTCTCTCAACCTCTCCCCTGCCTCATCTTTCCACCCCTTTCCCTCTCTGTTTCCCTATCGCTTTACCTTTCTTTTCCCCTCTCTGTAGCTCCCTCCCCATCTCTCTGTCTCTCTGTCTCTCCAGTCACCGCCCCCACCCTCTCTCTAACAGACCGCTAGGAGACACAAGGCATCACCCTCTGTTAGAATGAGGAGGAAACCCATGTGACCTCTGAAGATATCAAAACAACGTCTTCACGTGTTGAGTGGACCTTTTCAGTCTAAAGCCTTTATATCTAGAAGGAAGTATTCAGTCTCCTCTCCTCTGTAGAATCTTTCCACTGATTAAACCACTGTCTCTCTCTCACCCCTATCTGTCATTGAGGGACAAACTTCCCAGGGACGACTGAATTCTCCCATTGGCTGAATTTGGCTCAATCAAACAACCAATCATGGCATCTCTAGCACTTGTCCTTGGTTACCGTGGTTGGCACGTCAACACAGAAAAACTTCACCTAACTGTCATTGAGTTCTAATCCTTCTCTGACCTCTTTGAGGGGAAAGAGGACTCTGAGACTCTGTGTGTGTGTGTGTCTGTGTCTCATACAGGTCAGTGTCAGCCTCACAAAGGGGCCATTCTGTTCTATCTGTTCAGCAGTTCTATCCTGCTCAGCGTTCTACACCGACCTCGTAAATGCTTGGCCCAGGTCATTAAGCAGTTTAACGATGCGTGGAGGCGTGAAAGAGATTTCAAAGAAAGCCGAAAATTCCTGTCCATGAATAAAAGTTTAAAACATTTCTCAAAATACAGATTTTTTTTTTAGGTATTAAAGAAAATGTTTTATGGACTAAACATGGAAGTTATATCAAATGTACTATCCAATTAATTTCCACATCAAATTCTTGTTTCATAAGATCAAAAGCATATCGCTGTCTCCTTGTGGAAGGAAAAAATGTCTAATTGAAGCTCTAATTCCACTCCAAGACTTCTGTTTTTGTCGTTCGGGATTTTATCAGTCATGTAAAAGGGGGAGTAATCTCATTAAGTGATATGGGGGAAACTTAGGCATCAGCGGAATTAAAAACTAACACGGGAAACTATTTGTAAAATAAAGTATACTACTGGCTGAGAATAAATGATGTACACTGAAAACAAATGACTAACGTTCGTCTGCTGTCTTCGACTAGAGACGGGGTGAACAGACATGGAAAAAGGACAGTGGTGGATTTTTGGCTTCCTGGGAGCTGGTTTAGTGACAATTACTTTGGATAAAGTTAGGAGATGCAGCAGAAAACAAAACCAAGGAATGTCTAGTACAATACTATCATAGGGAAATGTCTAGTACAATACTATCATAGGGAAATGTCTAGTACAATACTATCATAGGGAAATGTCTAGTACTATACTATCATAGGGAAATGTCTAGTACTATACTATCATAGGGAAATGTCTAGTACAATACTACCATAGGGAAATGTCTAGTACAATACTATCATAGGGAAATGTCTAGTACAATACTACCATAGGGAAATGTCTAGTACAATACTATCATAGGGAAATCGCTAGCAATATCAATTCAAGATGGAGTTGCATAACAGCAGAATAAAAATGTCAATGTATAAAACAATGATGCTGTAAACTTAGTGTCTAATGCCATAATTCAATCTGAACCATATTTAGGTTTTGCTCTTTGTCAGTAACCTAATAATGCCTTACAGCTAGTGAATTAAACACAATTAAAATTTAAATAAAAAACAATATTTGCCCACAATACAATCAAGACATAATGTAAAACACACACTCATTATAACAACCCATTAGACACAGGCTAGCTGTCCACTTTTGTATTTGTGCTACCATTGTGTAACCAATGGCCTTTTGAACAGCATTCAACAGCTTTGTGTTTGGCAGGCTAAAGCCAGACCAGTCCAAGCATGGCAAAGCAGAGCTAAGCAGAGCAGAGTCAGTGGAAAACCAAGTTCACGGGGTTTAGCATGTCATGTAACTGAGGAGATATGGAGAGAAGAAGACTCCCTGTGCAGTGGGGGGGGGGGGGGGGGGGGGGGGGGGGGGGCAACAATCAGCTGCTGTCAGAGGATGAGGAAATATAAATCAATAAGTGAATGATTGCGATTGGTCTTTGAGAGGGAATTCTTTCCACAGCTCACTACTGTTGGACATACTGAAAACAACAACACCCAGATCCTAAGATACACATGACAGTCATCATTGACAGGGAAGTGCCTTTTAAATCATATGGCTTAAAAGTCCATATGATTTATGTGGGGCCATGTCTTTAAAGGCCCAATGCAGATTTTTTTTTTTTTAATATCAAATCATTTATAACTATTAACTACCTTAAACTAATGTAATAGTTTCCCATAATATATATATATATTTTAAATACCTTCCCAACTAGTCTTCGTAGCAAGGGGTAGCTTACAATATCTCAGTGGTAGCTAGCTAAGCAGGCTAGCTAGCTAACGTTAGCACTACAGCTACTACTAAATTAGCTAGCTACCTCAGGTAATTGGATTTAGTTAACGTTACTTCCCATAGAAAACTCACCCAAGGTTAGCAAGCTGAGCTGACAGTTTTTCCTCAGTGTGTTACAGCTCATCTGAGCGTCTTCAGTTTCAACTGTCTTCATTATATCAGGGCAGGTCACTTGATCAGACCGGCAGATCACGTTGTCAGGTCAGCTGTGTGAACTTAGCGTTACCTTTCCTATGTAGTGAACTAATTCTGACCAGACCAGGTCAATGTCTTGGTCAGTTAAGAATGTATTAGCACACTCTGGTGTTAACAGCATTATGCCCTGAGGGGAATGCTGCATCTTTAGCCTCCTGACCTGGACACACAATGTCTATTCTCTCACACCATAGTGGTTACAAGGTCAGGGTAGACCCTGTCTGTCATCAAAACACTGATCTAAGGTCAGTTGTGTTGTATTATCCCTCAAACTTAAGGTTAGGACTTGGAGAGCAAATTCTGATCCTTGAACTGTGGTTAAAGGGGGAAATTGTATCCCTAGCTCTGTCAGTTGACCCTGATCTCTGAAAAGGTCAAAGGTGAATAAGCACTCAGGAGAGGTCAGGGGTCAAGCAGCACCGGGCATCAAGTGCATCTTCAACACAAACTGTAACCAATCACGGACAAGGCTGTAAAGGACGAAGGCTGATGGACGAGGCTTATCTGTTTTCTTCTAACATTCTAATGTCAAGTGCCACCGCTGCCGGGACTTTAACACCCCTCCTCACCTCTTCTCTCTCTCTCTCACACACACACACACACACACACACACACACACACACACACACACACACACACACACACACACACACACACACACACACACACACACACACACACACACACACACACACACACACACACACATTTCCAAACATTGCTGCCAACTCCTCCTCACTACAGAGCATCACACAACCCTTCCTGGTATAATCATATCATATAGCCCTTCCTGGTATAACTTGCCCAAGCCTCCCCCATTCCTCCTTCACCCATATCCAGATGGCCGATGTTCTGAAAGAGCTGCAAAATCTGGACCCCCTCTTCAAAGTGGGAGACAATCTAGACCCAAACTGCTACAGAACTATATCTATCCTACCCTGCCTTTCTAAGGTCTTCGAAAGCCAAATTAACAAACAGATCACCGACCATTTTGAATCCAACCGTACCTTCTCCGCTATGCAATCTGGTTTCCGAGCTGGTCATGGGTGCACTTCAGACAAGCTCAAGGTCCTAAACGATATCTTAACCGCGATCGATAAGAGACATTACTGTGCAGCTGTATTCATGGACCAGGCTAAGGCTTTCGTCTCTGTCAATTACCACATTCTTATCAGCAGACTCAACAGCGTTGGTTTCTCAAAAGACTGCCTCGCCTGGTTCACCAACTACTTCTCAGACAGAGTTCAGTGTGTCAAATCGGAGGGCCTGTTGTCCAGACCTCTGGCAGTCTCTGTGGGGGTGCCACAGGGTTCAATTCTCGGGTCAACTCTTTTCTCTGTATACATCAATGATGTCGCTCTGGCTGCTGGTGATTCTCTGATCCACCTCTACGTTGACGACACCATTCTGTATACGTCTGGCCCTCCTTGGACACTGTGTTAACAGACCTCCAGAGGAGCTTCAATGCCATGCAACTCTCCTTCCGTGGCCTCCAGCTGCTCTTAAATGCAACTAAAACTAAATGCATGCTCTTCAACCGATCGCTGCCCGCACCTGCCCGCCCATCCAGCATCACTACTCTGGACGGTTCTGACCTAGAATATGTGGACAACTGCAAATACCTAGGTGTCTGGTTAGACTGTAAACTCTCCTTCCAGACTCACTTCAAACATCTCCAATCCAAAATTAAATCTAGAATCGGCTTCCTATTTCGTAAACAAAGCATCCTTCACTCATGCTGCCAAACATACCCTTGTAAAACTGACTATCCTACCGATCCTTGACTTCGGCGATGTAATTTACAAAATAGCCCCCAACACTCTACTCAGCAAATGGGATGCAATCTATCACAGTGTCATCCGTTTTGTCACCAAAGCCCCATATACTACCCACCATTGCGACCTGTATGTTGGCTGGCCCTCGCTTCATATTCGTCGCTCCAGGTCATCTATAAGTCTTTGCTAGGTAAAGCTCCACCTTATTATCTCAGCTCACTGGTCACCATAGCAGCACCCACCCGTAGCACGTGCTCCAGCAGGTATATTTCATTGGTCACCCCCAAAGCCAACACCTTGTTTGGCCGCCTTTCCTTCCAGTTCTCTGCTGCCAATGACTGGAACGAATTACAAAAATCACTGAAGCTGGAGACTCACATATCCCTCTCTAACTTTAAGCACCGGCGGTCAGAGCTGCTCACAGATCACTGCACCTGTACATAGCCCATCTGTAAATAGCCCATCCAATTACCTCATCCCCATACTGTTATTTATTTTTTTGCTGCTTTGTACCTGAATATCTCAACTTGCACATTCATCTTCTGCACATCTGTCATTCCAGTGTTTAATTGCTTAATTGTAACACTGACTGTAACAGCAGGATAAGGCATCACATTAAGACTTCTCTAACCGATGTGAATGAAGAGGTCTGTATTTGTATGTCTGCGTGTGTGCAAAACAGGAAGAAAGTATCAGACCAACAAACCATTAGTTAGCAACATAAGCCAGGACGTGCTGCCTGTGAAGAAGACAGCAGGTAGCCAGTGGTTACAGTTCAGGGATGGCAGGTAGCCTAGTGGTTAGAGCGTAGGGATGGCAGGTAGCCTAGTGGTTAGAGCGTAGGGATGGCAGGTAGCCTAGTGGATAGAGCGTAGGGATGGCAGGTAGCCTAGTGGTTAGAGCGTAGGGATGGCAGGTAGCCTAGTGGTTAGAGCGTAGGGATGGCAGGTAGCCTAGTGGTTAGAGCGTAGGGATGGCAGGTAGCCTAGTGGTAAGAGCGTAGGGATGTCAGGTAGCCTAGTGGTTAGAGCGTAGGGATGGCAGGTAGCCTAGTGGTTAGAGCGTAGGGATGGCAGGTAGCCTAGTGGTTAGAGTGTAGAGGTGGCAGGTAGCTTAGTGGTTAGAGCGTAGGGATGGCAGGTAGCCTAGTGGTTAGAGTGTAGGGATGACAGGCAGCCTAGTGGTTAGAGCGTAGGGATGACAGGTAGCCTAGTGGTTAGAGCGTAGGGATGGCAGGTAGCCTAGTGGTTAGAGCGTTGGGATGACAGGTAGCCTAGTGGTTAGAGCGTAGGGATGGCAGGTAGCCTAGTGGTTAGAGCGTAGGGATGACAGGTAGTCTAGTAGTTAGAGCGTAGGGATGACAGGTAACCTAATGGTTAGAGCGTAGGGATGGCAGGTAGCCTAGTGGTTAGAGTGTAGGGATGACAGGTAGCCTAGTGGTTAGAGCGTAGGGATGACAGGTAGCCTAGTGGTTAGAGCGTAGGGATGGCAGGTAGCCTAGTGGTTAGAGCGTAGGGATGACAGGTAGCCTAGTGGTTAGAGCGTAGGGATGGCAGGTAGCCTAGTGGTTAGAGCGTAGGGATGACAGGTAGTCTAGTGGTTAGAGCGTAGGGATGACAGGTAACCTAATGGTTAGAGCGTAGGGATGGCAGGTAGCCTAGTGGTTAGAGTGTAGGGATGACAGGTAGCCTAGTGGTTAGAGCGTAGGGATGGCAGGTAGCCTAGTGGTTAGAGCGTAGGGATGACAGGTAGTCTAGTGGTTAGAGCGTAGGGATGACAGGTAACCTAGTGGTTAGAGCGTAGGGATGACAGGTAGTCTAGTGGTTAGAGCGTAGGGATGACAGGTAGTCTAGTGGTTAGAGCGTAGGGATGACAGGTAACCTAATGGTTAGAGTGTAGGGATGGCAGGTAGCCTAGTGGTTAGAGCGTAGGGATGACAGGTAACCTAATGGTTAGAGCGTAGGGATGGCAGGTAGTCTAGTGGTTAGAGCGTAGGGATGACAGGTAACCTAATGGTTAGAGCGTAGGGATGACAGGTAGCCTAGTGGTTAGAGTGTAGGGATGACAGGTAACCTAATGGTTAGAGCGTAGGGATGGCAGGTAGCCTAGTGGTTAGAGTGTAGGGATGACAGGTAACCTAATGGTTAGAGCGTAGGGATGGCAGGTAGCCTAGTGGTCAGAGCGTAGGGATGGCAGGTAGTCTAGTGGTTAGAGTGTAGGGATGGCAGGTAGCCTAGTGGTCAGAGCGTTGGGCCAGTAACCGAAAGGTTGCTGGATTGAATCCCGAGCTGACAAGGTAAAAATCTGTTGTTCTTCCCCTGAACAAGGCAGTTAACCCACTGTTCCCCGTTAGGCCGTCATTGTAAATAAGAATTTGTTCTTATTAACTGACTTGCCTAGTTAATTAAAAAAAGACTACATTTTTTTAAGAAGACGTATCTCACAGCATGATGGCCCACAGGTTAACACATGTTAGGCACGAGAGGTTGTTTTTTCCCTGTAAGGTGTGCACGTGCTTACGTGTGTGTGTTCGCATCCGTGTGCATGTGCCTATACGAGTGTGTGTGTTCACATGTGAGTATTAAGCTGTGTGTGGGCGTGTGATAGATGACAATATCCAAATGGAAAACGCAGGTTGTAACTCGCCTATCTCTCCCCCAGATGTAGTCTCTCGATGTTCCTCATATTTCATTTCTCTGTTTTCCACTGAACTTTAATTCCGTTCTGAAAAATAAAACCACTGTTTAGGACATTCATCTTTTAGGACATTCATCTTATTTATGGTTATCGGTTATTCTCATCGTGCAAACAGCAACTTGTTACTTATTTTATCTGGAAAAGCACTCCTATTGTTTTGTCAGAAGGAAGACTTATTGTCTTGTAAAACCAGACACCAAAACACAGGTCTGGTCTTGAGCCCCGACTCTGAGAATCTAAAGAGTTCTTCTCTCTCTAGACGCTGTGTGGACTCACCATCATGACTTGCATGCTGTGTGTGGACGCTGTGTGGACGCTGTGTGGACTCACCATCATGACTTGCATGCTGTGTGTGGACGCTGTGGGGACTCGCCATCATGACTTGCATGCTGTGTGTGGACGCTGTGGGGACTCGCCATCATGACTTGCATGCTGTGTGTGGACACTGTGGGGACTCGTCATAATGACTTGCATGCTGTGTGTGGACACTGTGGGGACTCGCCATAATGACTTGCATGCTGTGTGTGGACACTGTGGGGACTCGCCATCATGACTTGCATGCTGTGTGTGGACACTGTGGGGACTCACCATCATGACTTGCATGCTGTGTGTGGACGCTGTGTGGACGCTGTGGGGACTCGCCATCATGACTTGCATGCTGTGTGTGGACGCTGTGTGGACGCTGTGGGGACTCACCATCATGACTTGCATGCTGTGTGTGGACACTGTGGGGACTCGCCATCATGACTTGCATGCTGTGTGTGGACACTGTGAGGACTCGCCATCATGACTTGCATGCTGTGTGTGGACGCTGTGTGGACGCTGTGGGGACTCGCCATCATGACTTGCATGCTGTGTGTGGACGCTGTGTGGATGCTGTGGGGACTCGCCATCATGACTTGCATGCTGTGTGTGGACGCTTTGTGGACGCTGTGGGGACTCACCATCATGACTTGCGTGCTGTGTGGACACTGTGGGGACTCACCATCATGACTTACATGCTGTGTGTGGACACTGTGGGGACTCGCCATCATGACTTGCATGCTGTGTGTGGATGCTGTGTGGACTCGCCATCATGACTTGCATGCTGTGTGTGGACGCTGTGTGGATGCTGTGGGGACTCGCCATCATGACTTGCATGCTGTGTGTGGACGCTGTGTGGACGCTGTGGGGACTCACCATCATGACTTGCGTGCTGTGTGGACACTGTGGGGACTCACCATCATGACTGCATGCTGTGTGTCGACGCTGTGTGGACTCGCCATCATGACTTGCATGCTGTGTGTGGACGCTGTGTGGACGCTGTGGGGACTCGCCATCATGACTTGCATGCTGTGTGTGGATGCTGTGTGGACTCGCCATCATGACTTGCATGCTGTCTGTGGACGCTGTGTGGACTCGCCATCATGACTTGCATGCTGTGTGTGGACGCTGTGTGGACGCTGTGGGGACTCGCCATCATGACTTGCATGCTGTGTGTGGATGCTGTGTGGACTCGCCATCATGACTTGCATGCTGTGTGTGGACGCTGTGTGGACTCGCCATCATGACTTGCATGCTGTGTGTGGACGCTGTGTGGACTCGCCATCATGACTTGCATGCTGTGTGTGGACGCTGTGTGGACGCTGTGGGGACTCGCCATCATGACTTGCATGCTGTGTGTGGACGCTGTGTGGACGCTGTGGGGACTCGCCTTCATGACTTGCATGCTGTGTGTGGACGCTGTGTGGACGCTGTGGGGACTCACCATCATGACAGGCTGTAACTTGGATTATAACAGCCTGTAACTTGGATTATAACAGGCTGTATCTTGGATTATAACAGCCTGTAACTTGGATTATAACAGCCTGTAACTTGGATTATAACAGCCTGTAACTTGGATTATAACAGCCTGTAACTTGGATTATAACAGCCTGTAACTTGGATTATAACAGCCTGTAACTTGGATTATAACAGGCTGCCCTAGACCACATGAGGAGTTATGTGTGTATTTCCCCGTCTCTGATAGGAGATCTAGCCTTGCATTCCACCCTTTGATGTCCACACCCATTTAGCCCTTCATTCTGAGTGCATGCTCACAATTCCTGGAATAAAAGAGGAAAAAAAACATTATCAGATTCAGAGAAGTAATTTCTCCTCGCTGGCTTCCTGTTTTTTAGATTCTAGACCATTTAGAACATTCCGTAAATAGTCCCAGACTGCATCAGACATGCTAATGATGCTCCTTTCAGAATCATATGTTTCCCTATTCCCTATATGGGCCTTGGTCAAAAGTAAACAAGCATCTCAGTCTTCAACCTTGAAGGGCATTGTTCATCATTTCTCCAGTTTCTCTGGACTAATTATGATAAGTGTACTATATTACGGACGGGTTTCTAAAATATGCTAATTTTAAATTGCTACGTGGTCTCCCAAATACATGGGCGGATGGCGAAGTTGGTGTCCTTGGTGTACATATCCCGGCAAATGTCTAGCGATCTTGCAACTATTAACTTTAATAGAAAAGTTGCCAAAATACACTACATAACCAAAAGTATGTGCTTCCAAAACATCTCAAAACATCTCAATCCAAAATCATGGGCATTAATGCGGAGTTGGTCCCCCACCTTTGCTGCTATAACATCCTCCACTATTCTGGGAAGGCTTTCCACTAGATGCTGGAACATTGCTGCAGAGACTTGCTTCCATTTAGTCACAAGATCATTAGCGAGGTCGGGCACTGATGTTGGACAATTAGGCCTGACTCGCAGTCGGTGTTCAAATTCATCCCAAAGGAGTTCGATGGGCTTGAGGTCAGGGCTCTGTGCAGGACAGTCAAGTTCTTCCACACCGATCTCAACAAACTATTTCTGTATGGACCTCGCTTTGTGCACAGTGACATTACCATGCTGAAACAGGAAAGGGCTTTCCCCAACATTACCATGCTGAAACAGGAAAGGGCTTTCCCCAACATTACCATGCTGAAACAGGAAAGGGCTTTCCCCAAATTGTTGCCAAAGTTGGTGGTGAAGCGGGATTCATCAGTTGACCAGCGCAGCTCCAGTATCGCAGACATTTGCCAAACTGACTTGTTGGAAAAGTGGCATCCTATGACCGTGCCACGTTGAAAGTCACTGAGCTCTTCAGTGAGGTCATTCTACTACCAATGTTTGTCTATGGAGATTGCATGGCTGTGTGCACGATTTCATACAACTGTCACTAACGGGTGTGGCTGAAATAGCCGAATACACTAATTTGAAGTGCTGTCCACATCCTTTTGTATGTATAGTGTAGATAGGATCTTAAAACTGTGGAGAGGGAAACAACTGTCCATCGACAGGAAAATGACCCTGATTAATTCTCAGTAATACCTCAGTTTACATATTTATTCATTACTCTACTGAATCCAGGAGAAACCTTTTTCATATAATTTGAGAAATACATTTTACATTTGATTTGGAATGGCAAACCAGATAAAGTTAAACAAGTATTTTTATACAGAGAAAGGGTTAAAACTATTTATAAAATTATGCTATTAAACCTCTCTTGTCCATTGTACCAAAATTATATTTAAATCCAAACTGGTTTTCTAGCAGGCTGCTAAAATAGGCACATCCAATGATCAAAACATACATTTTTGCCATTATACAGATTAAAACCAACCAACCAATTTCCGGTGGATTGACAATGGATCCCTGTTTAAAGTATCCTCCTTTTAAATGAAGCAACACACTCCAGAAGAGGCAAAATAAATATTACAGTAAAGGATATCTCCAAAGTACTGATATGTAAACTCAGCAAAAAAAAAGAAACGTCCTCTCACTGTCAACTGCGTTTGTTTTCAGCAAACTTAACATGTGTAAATATTTGTATGAACATAACAAGATTCAACACCTGAGACATAAACTGAACAAGTTCCACAGATATGTGACTAACAGAAATGGAATAATGTGTCCCTGAACAAAGGGAGGGTCAAAATCAAAAGTAACATTCAATATCTGGTGTGGCCACCAGCTGCATTAAGTACTGCAGTACAGACATTATGGAAACTATTTGGAATTTTCGTCTGCGTTGTCGTGACCGCTCTTTCCTGTGGATTTCTGAACATAACGCGACAAACAAACTGAGGTATTTTGGAGCTAAAAATAATCTTTATGGAACAAAAGGAACGTTTGTTGTGTAACTGGGAGTCTCGTGACAGAAAACATCCGAAGATCATCAAAGGTAAATGATTAATTTGATTGCTTTTCTGATTTTTGTGACCAAGCTACCTGATGCTAAGTGTACTTAATGTTTTATCGTGCGATCGATAAACTTACACAAACGCTTGGATTGCTTTGGCTGTAAAGCATCATTTCAAAATCTGACACGACAGGTCGATTATTAACAAAAGGCTAAACTGTGTTTTCCTATATTGCACTGATTTCATGAATATAAATATTTATAGTCATATTTATTGTATGTAGCGCTATGCTATTCAGCGGTTGTTGATGACACTTATCCCAATATCGGGATCGCAGCCATAACAAGTTAAACAGCCATCACTAACATTGAGTGGCTGCTGCCAACATACTGACTCAACTCTAGACACTATAATAATGGAAAAATTGATGTAATAAATGTATCACTAGCCACTTTAAACAATGCCACTTTATATAATGTTTACATACCCTACATTACTTATCTCATATGTATATACTGCATCTTGCCTATGCCGTTCGGCCATCATTCTTTCATATATTTGTATGGACATATTCTTATTCATTCCTTTACACTTGTAAGGTAGTTGTTGTGAAATTGTTAGATTACTTGTTAGATATTACTGCATTGTCGGAACTAGAAGCACAAGCATTTCACTACACTCACATTAACATCTGCTAACCATGTGCATGTGACAAATACAATTTGATTTGATTTGATAACAATCCTTGCACAGGTGCATGTTCATTAATTGTTTATGGTTCATTGAACAAGCATGAAAAACAGTGTTTAAACAATGAAGATCTGTGAAGTTATTCGGATTTTTACGAATTATCTTTGAAAGGCAGGGTCCTGAAAGTTTATAAGGAAGGTGTAATGTTTATGAATTACATTGTAAATAAGAATGCAGAAAATGTGTCACACAAGCAATTAACAAACGTGTACGGAGAAATAGGCTCGATACAAAAGTACTGTATAACAAATTAAATCACAGCTCTGCCACAAAAGAAATGGAAGACGCAATTGCAAAAAAAGAGAAAGGAATGAATTTCCATCTCTCACCTCACAGTTGTACAGGTTACCCATTTGTACATACAGTGAATCAGGACAATTATAGGCACCCCTATTTGACCTTTGGCAAACGCTGAGTAACAGTCAAGCGTTGGCACCTCTGGAATCTAAAGGTTAAGAATGTGGAAGAGGAGAAGGAGGAAGAAGAGGAGGATGAAGTGGAGATGGAGGATGAGTAAGAGGAGGAGGAGGAAGAGAAGAAGGATGAAGAGGAATAGGAGGAGGAGGAGGAGTGGGAGGAGGAGGAGGAAGAGGAGGTGGTTTAACAAAGTAAGCTATGGAAGATTCTGGGAGAAGGGCCACACGTGATTGAAAGATCACACCACACTGAATTCTGATAATCACACATTGCTGCCTCTGGGGTACAGAGGTTAAGTAAGACAAAGAGGAAGGGAGAAGTTAAGGAAGAATGGTTTAGGAAGTACGGAGGATTAAGGTTGGGGAGGCGAGTACTCACCTGCGTGAGGTGTCAGGATGTGTTTCACAGACCGTCAGCACACATCAGAGGAAGCTCAAGTGTGTGTGTGTGTGTGTGTGTGTGTGTGTGTGTGTGTGTGTGTGTGTGTGTGTGTGTGTGTGTGTGTGTGTGTGTGTGTGTGTGTGTGTGTGTGTGTGCGTGCGTGCGTGGTTCGTCAGTACACATCATAGGAAGCATAGCTCAGCTGTCTCTCTGTCAGTCCAATCACAAGGCCAGACTCTAAGGAACTTTAGAAACTCACGTGCCCCTTTAATCACCTAAGAAAAGTAAGTAGCCTCTCATGAGCCTTGGCTTGTGCGAGCTAGAAGGTCTCATAGGAACCACATAAAATCAAATAAAATTTGGATGAGGAATAACGAGAAGGGTAAAGAAGTAATAAGGGAATTGTTTTGGTGTTTCACAATGTAGCTCATTAGATTGGATCTCGGCTATAGATTTTAAAACTCTTATATATGTTTGACCCCAAACATCAAAGTCTATATGATTATAGTTAGAGGAATTCATATTCCAAGCATTCCTGTAGACATATCTTCATCTACTAACCCAAGGAGAGACATCACAACATGTGTGTAGATGTACTGAAGGGTCATGTCTCTGTCAGTGATTGCCCTCCTCTTATGGTTTGACACTCATCTCAAATAAAGCAACCAACATGAGATTATGGTGCAGACTTTACTGTAAATAAAGTAACCAAAATGAGATTATGGTGCAGAATTTACTGTAAATAAAGTAACCAAAATGAGATTATGGTGCAGAATTTACTGTAAATAAAGTAACCAAAATGAGATTATGGTGCAGAATTTACTGTAAATAAAGTAACCAAAATGAGATTATGGTGCAGAATTTACTGTAAATAAAGTAACCAAAATGAGATTATGGTGCAGAATTTACTGTAAATAAAGTAACCAACATGATATTATTGTCACTCCCTGATCTGTTTCACCTGTCCTTGTGCTTGTCTCCACCCCCTGCAGGTATCGCCATCTTCCCCACTTATCCTCTGGGTATTTATACCTGCGTTTTCGTCTGTCTGTGCCAGTTCGTCTTGTTTGTTCAAGTCATCCAGTGTTTTGTCTCAGCTCCTGTTTTTCCCCAGTCTATCTTTTTCTCGTCCTCCTGGTTTTTGACCCTTGCCTGTCCTGACCCTGAACCCGCCTGACCACTCTGCCTGTCCCTGGCCCTGAACCCGCCTGACCACTCTGCCTGTCCCTGACCCTGAACCCACCTGACCACTTTGCCTGTCCCTGACCATGAACCCGCCTGACCACTCTGCCTGTCCCTGACCCTGAACCTGCCTGACCACTCTGCCTGTCCCTGACCCTGAGCCTGCCTGACCACTCTGCCTGTCCCTGACCCTGAACCCGCCTGACCACTCTGCCTGTCCCTGACCCTGAACCTGCCTGACCACTCTGCCTGTCCCTGACCCTGAACCCACCTGACCACTCTGCCTGTCCCTGACCCTGAACCCGCCTGACCACTCTGCCTGTCCCTGACCCTGAACCCACCTGACCACTCTGCCTGTCCTGACCCTGAACCCGCCTGACCACTCTGCCTGTCCCTGTCCCTGAACCCGCCTGACCACTCTGCCTGTCCCTGTCCCTGAACCCACCTGACCACTCTGCCTGTCCTGACCCTGAACCCACCTGACCACTCTGCTTGTACCTGTCCCTGAACCCGCCTGACCACTCTGCCTGTCCCTGTCCCTGAACCCGCCTGACCACTCTGCCTGTCCTGACCCTGAACCCGCCTGACCACTCTGCCTGTCCCTTACCCTGAGACTGCCTGACCACTCTGCCTGTCCCTGACCCTGAACCCGCCTGACCACTCTGCCTGTCCCTGACCCTGAACCTGCCTGACCACTCTGCCTGTCCCTGACCCTGAGCCTGCCTGACCACTCTGCCTGTCCCTGACCCTGAGCCTGCCTGCCGTCCAGTCCCTTTGCTCCACCTCTGGATTATCGACCTCTGCCTGCCCCTGTTACAATAAACATTGTTTCTTCACCCAGTCTGCACTTGAGTGTAACGGTTTTCGTCTACATACGAAGGAGAGTCGGACCAAAATGCAGCGTGTAGATTGCGATCCATGTTTTAATGAACAAATGTAAAACACGAATCAATACAAATACTACAAAATAAGGAACGTAACGAAAACCTAAACAGCCTATCTGGTGAAAACACATAGACAGGAACAATCACCCACAAACACACAGTGAAACCCAGGCTACCTAAATATGGTTCCCAATCAGAGACAATGGCGAACACCTGCCTCTGATTGAGAACCATATCAGGCCGAACATAGAACTGGACAAACTAGACATGTAACATAGAATGCCCACTCAGATCACACCCTGACCAACCAAAACATAGAAAATACAAAGTAAACTATGGTCAGGGCGTGACAGTACCCCCCCCCCAAGGTGCGGACTCCGGCCGCAAAACCTGAACCTATAGGGGAGGGTCTGGGTGGGCATCTGTCCGCGGTGGCGGCTCTGGCGCTGGACGTGGACCCCACTCCATGACAGTTTTAATCCCCCTCCTAAACGTCCCTAAATAGGTTACCCACCACAATGATAACATGGGACAGAGGGACAGCTCGGGACAGAGGTAACTCGGGACAGATGGGTAGCTCAGCACTGAGAGGAAGCTCAGCACTGAGAAGAAGCTCAGCACTGAGAGGAAGCCCAGGCAGGTAGTAGAAACTACCAGAACCTGGCTGGCTGGCGGTTTCAGCAGATCCTGGTCGACTAGCAGATCTGGAAGAATCTGGTCGACTGGCGGATCTGGGAGAATCTGGTCGACTGGCGGATCTGGGAGAATCTGGTCGACTGGCAGATCTGAGAGAGTCTGGTCGACTGGCAGATCTGGAAGAGTCTGGTCGACTGGCAGATCTGGAAGAGTCTGGTCGACTGGCAGATCTGGAAGAGTCTGGACGGCTGGCAGATCTGGAAGAGTCTGGACGACTGGCAGATCTGGAAGAGTCTGGACGACTGGCAGATCTGGAAGAGTCTGGACGACTGGCAGATCTGGAAGAGTCTGGACGACTGGCAGATCTGGAAGAGTCTGGACGACTGGCAGATCTGGAAGAGTCTGGACGACTGGCAGATCTGGAAGAGTCTGGTCGACTGGCAGCTCTGGAAGAGTCTGGTCGACTGGCAGCTCTGGAAGAGTCTGGTCGACTGGCAGCTCTGGCTGCTCCATGCTGACTGGCTGCTCCATGATGACTGGTAGCTCTGGCTGCTCCATGCTGACTGGCTGCTCCATGCTGACTGGCAGCTCTGGCTGCTCCATGCTGACTGGCTGCTCCATGCTGACTGGCAGCTCTGGCTGCTCCATGCTGACTGGCTGCTCTGGCTGCTCCATGCTGACTGGCTGCTCCATGCTGACTGGCTGCTCCATGCTGACTGGCGGCCCTGGCTGCTCCATGCTGACTGGCGGCCCTGGCTGCTCCATGCTGACTGGCGGCCCTGGCT
This sequence comes from Oncorhynchus clarkii lewisi, assembly GCF_045791955.1. NCBI lineage: Eukaryota > Metazoa > Chordata > Actinopteri > Salmoniformes > Salmonidae > Oncorhynchus > Oncorhynchus clarkii. Next base: position 85,997,345 of record NC_092150.1, read on the forward strand.
GCTCCATGCTGACTGGCGGCCCTGGCTGCTCCATGCTAACTGGCAGCTCTGGCGGCTCCTTGCAGACTGGCAGCTCTGGCGGCTCCTTGCAGACTGGCAGCTTTGGCGGCATCCTGCAGACAGGCAGCTCTGGCGGCTCCTTGCAGACTGGCAGCTCCATGCAGACTGGCAGCTCTATGCAGACTGGCAGCTCCATGCAGACTGGCAGCTCCTTGCAGACTGGCAGCTCCTTGCAGACTGGCAGCTCCTTGCTAACTGGCAGCTCTAAGCTAACTGGCAGCTCTATGCTAACTGGCAGCTCTATGCTAACTGGCAGTTCTGAACAGGCGGGAGACTCCGGCAGCGCTGTAGAGGCGGAAAGCTCTGACAGCGCTAAACAGGCGGGAGACTCCGACAGCGCTGGAGAGGAGGAAGGCTCCGACAGCGCTGGACAGGCGAGGCGCACTGTAGGCCTGATGCGTGGTGCTGGCACTGGTGGTACTGGGCCGAGGACACGCACAGGAAGCCTGGTGCGGGGAGCTGCTACCGGAGGGCTGGGGTGTGGAGGTGGTACTGGAAAAACCGGACCGTGCAGGCGCACTGGAGCTCTTGAGCACCGAGCCTGCCCAACCTTACCTGGTTGAATGCTCACGGTCGCCCTGCCAGTGCGGCGAGGTGGAATAGCCCGCACTGGACTATGCAGGCGAACCGGAGACACCGAGCGCAAGGCTGGTGCCATGTAAGCCGGCCCAAGGAGACGCACTGGGGACCAGCTGCGTAGAGCCGGCTTCATGGCATTAGGCTCGACGCTCAATCTAGCCCGGCAGACACGCGGAGCTGGAATATACCGCACCGGGCTATGCACCCGCACTGGAGACACCGTGCGCACCACTGCATAGCACGGTGCCTGTCCGGTCTCTCTAGCCCCCCGGTAAGCACAGGGATTCTGCCCAGGTTTCCTACCTGGCGTAGCCATACTCCCTGTTAGCCCCCCCCCAATAAATTTTTGGGGCTGCCTCTCAGGCTTCCATCCGCTACGTCGTGCTGCCTCCTCATATCTGCGCCTCTCAGCTTTCGCCGCCTCCAGTTCTTCTTTGGGGCGGCGATATTCTCCTGGCTGAGCCCAGGGTCCTCTTCCTTCTAATTCGTCCTCCCATGTCCATACCTCCTCTTTGGGCTGCTCCTGTTGCCTCTTCTCCTGCTGCACCTTTGGGCGGCTACACTCCCCTGGTTTAGCCCAGGGTCCTCTCCCGTCGAGGATTTCCTCCCATGTCCAGAAATCCTTATTGCGCGTCTCCTCGCGCTGCTCCTGCCTGTTGACACGCTGCTTGGTCCTTTTGTGGTGGGTGATTCTGTAACGGTTTTCGTCTACATACGAAGGAGAGTCGGACCAAAATGCAGCGTGTAGATTGCGATCCATGTTTTAATGAACAAATGTAAAACACGAATCAATACAAATACTACAAAATAAGGAACGTAACGAAAACCTAAACAGCCTATCTGGTGAAAACACATAGACAGGAACAATCACCCACAAACACACAGTGAAACCCAGGCTACCTAAATATGGTTCCCAATCAGAGACAATGACGAACACCTGCCTCTGATTGAGAACCATATCAGGCCGAACATAGAACTGGACAAACTAGACATGTAACATAGAATGCCCACTCAGATCACACCCTGACCAACCAAAACATAGAAAATACAAAGTAAACTATGGTCAGGGCTTGACATTGAGTCTTTCTTGATAATTATGGTGCAGAATTTACTGTAAATGAAGCAATCAAAATAAGATTATTGTGCACAATTTACTGTAAATAAATCAACCAAAATGAGACTATGGTGCAGAATGTACTGTAAATGTAATGGCAACACAGAATCCAGAGGCTTTGAGGCTAAAACCCCAGACGCTATAGCCTGATATCTGTTATTACGGACAACCTTAAAATGTGCTGTTTTTAACCCACACTAAAATAAATGGAAATAAAAAGTGAAATCAAATAGAATCAAAACATTTATATTTTGGTCTGTATAAATATGTTTGTGTATAGCTTTCTTCCCTAGAGCTTGTGGTTCAAACCCTTTTCTCTGGAACGGCTGAGAGCGGGGATCCAATGCATTGGATGTACGCCAAGCCAAAACTATAATACCGTATCGTTAGCCAGGAAAGCAGCAGCAGCTCCCATAATGACATGATGCTGACATGATGCTGCTCCATAGAGAGTAGTTAGCATCCCAATCAGGGGCTTTAAATGTAATAATACTTATATACTGTTTTGCATTTGGCAGATGTTTTTCTTACACTAGTAGTGCGATTTCATATGAGTTAGCACCAGCGGGAATCTAACCCACGACCCTGGTGTTGTAATAACATCCTGTAACCAACTGAGCTACACAGGACCACAATGTCTAGTTGGGATTGATATCATCAATCCTCTCCCCTTCCCTGGTAACAGCTATCATTCCCAACATCCTGGAAGTCAAAGACATAATGAATGGGAAAGAAAACAATAAACGTTGCCCTAACAGATCCAAATGAAATAAAGCATTAATACCAAACCGAGTTTATCAAAACATGCGGTGAAGGCGTGGCTCAAGCTTCATAATCTGACCATTTAACAATGTTGTTTGATTGCACCACACTCGTGTCTTGGTCAATGGCTGACTTTTTCCAGACTTGGTTTCAGGATCTAGGGAGTGATTTGTGACTAATCCAGACATCACAAGTATTGTTTTCAACTTCATGCTCTGGCAGTGTTCTGACAGCATTGTGGCAACATAACGGCTGTGTTCAGGCTGTGTTTCTGCTATGAGGATCAACCTTTCAGCACCTCAGAGCAGGAGGGCTCAGAATCAGGATCAGGATGAAGATCAGAGATAGTGTGCCATAAACTCTTAGAAAAGGGGTTCTATAGAAACCAAAAAGGGTTCTATCATATGCTTCACATATGGCAATGTAAAATGTTCTATATGCAATCCTTTTGTTTGCTAATATATAACAAACAGAAAGAATCACAAGGTTCTGCATTTTTTATTTAACCTTTATATAAACATTATTTTAACTGGGAAGACAAATTGAGACCTTGGTCTCTTTTACAAATGTGCCGTGTCTTTGTGAGACGCAGAGTAGGTGAACAGTGGTTCCCACTGTGAAGCATGGAGGAGGAGGTTTGATGTTGTGGGGGTGCTTTGCTAGTGACACTGCCTGTGATTTATTTAGAATTTAAGGCACACTAAACCAGCATGGCTACCACAGCAATCTGCAGCGATATGCCATCCCATCTGGTTTGCTCTTAGTGGGACTACTGTTTTTCAACAGGAAAATTACCCAACACACCTCCAGGCTGTGTAGGGGCTATTCTACCAAGAAGGAGAGTGATGGAGTGCTGCATCAGATGACCTGGCCTCCACAATTACCCGACCTCAACCCAGTTGAGATGGTTTGGGATGAGTTGGACTGCATAGTGAAGGAAAAGCAGCCAACAAGTGCCCATCATAAGCATTCCAGGTGAAGCTGGTTGAGAGAATAAGAGTGTGCAAAGCTGTCATCAAGGCAAAGGGTGGTTAATTTGAAGAATATAAAATATATTTTGATTTGTTTAACACTTTTTTGGTTACTACATGATTCCTTATATGTTATTTCATCGTTTGGATGTCTTCACTATTATTCTCCAATTTAGAAAATAGTGACAATAAAGAAAAACCCTTAAATGAGTAGATGTGTCCAAACTTTGACTGTTGCTGTATGAATATTAAAATGCAAAAACACAGTCGTGGGAAGCACAAAAAAAAACATCACAAATCACACTGTTACATTCCTCCACAAATAAATCCCCAATTAAAACTTTAAATTGCCTTGGATGGCATCAGCACCTCCAGTTTAAATATATTTCGAATTTTGTTCCAGCAATACGGTGCAATAAAACTAAAAGCAGATTTACCTAGTTCGTGGAGACCCTTGGAACCTCAAGAGTTAACCAATCCTGTGAACGGGTTAGGCAACTCAGGTGTCGATACTTCAACAGCAAAGTTAGATAAGACATAAATTGATGAAGTAGGGCATTGTAAACAAAAAAAGGGAGCAAATGTAGAGATCTACAGGTCTTTAGAGTAGTCCAGACAACTTTTTGATACAGGATACAGTGATGACGATCAAAACTGTCACCTGTAACAAAATGAAGGGAACTCTGGTAGATGGCATCCAAACGTTTAAGAAATAGTAGCAGCTGCACTTTGAGAAATAAAATCTTCATAATCAAGAACAGATAAAAAGGTTGACTGAATAATCTGCTTCCGACTGCTTAGAGAAAGTCACAATCTGTTTCTGTAGAAAAAGCCAACAAATCTTATTAAGCAGCTCATCTACAGTGTATGTTTTTTAAACGTGAAATCCATTTCAATCCAAATGCCTAAGTGTTTATATGCGGGAACACGTTCAATTGTAGAACCATCTAATGATGGTAATCACCTACAAAAGTTTGAAAACAACATGTATTTCGTTTTGCCCATTTTTAAACATAAGTTTTAAATCATCAAGGGATTCCTGCATAGCTGTAAAACCTGACTTAGAGTTTTGACACAGGCAGATCAACAGTCAGGGCAATAGCAAACATAAGAGTATCATCCATATATAGATGACATTTACAATTGTTTACAGATCAACCAATGGTGTTTATAAAAATAAGAACACATCCCAAAATCAACCCCTGTGGTACGTTTTTATGTACTTCAAGAAATTCAGACTTAACTTCACTAGGGTAGGGGGCAGCATTCGGAATTTTGGATGAAAAGCGTGCCCAAAGTAAACTGCCTGCTACTCAGGCCCAGAAGCTAGGATATGCATATAATTGGTAGATGTGGATAGAAACCACTCTAAAGTTTCTAAAACTGTTACAAATAATGTCTGTGAGTACAACAGAACTGATATGGCAGGCAAAAACCTAAGGAAAATCCAACCAGGAAGTGCTATTATTTTGAAAGGCTGTTTTCCATTGAAAGCCTATCCACCATACAAAAACTTATGACCCAGTTCACGATCCCTATGACTTCCACTACATGTGGCCAGTCTTTTGGGATTGTTTCAGGCTTTTACTCTGAAAAATGAGGGAGAAACACCACTTTCAATGAATGGACAGTGGAAATTTCCAGACATGAGTCCTGCGCGTGACCGGGAGCGCACCTTTCTTGTTTTTCCTTTTCTATTGACTAAGCTGTTATCCGGTTGAAATATGATCGATTATTTATGACAAAAACAACCTGAGGATTGAATATAAACATCGTTTGACATGTTTCTACAAACTTTTATGGTACTTTTTAGATTTTTCGTCTGCCTGCTATGACCGCGCTTTGTTCCAATGGATTACTGAACAAAACGCACCAACAAAACTGAGGTTTTTGGACATAAAGAGGGACTTTATCGAACAAAACAAAAATGTATTGAGTAAATGGGAGTTTTACGAGTGCAAACATATGAAGATCATCAAAGGTAAGTGATTAATTTTATCACTATTTCTGACTTGTGTAACTCCTCTACTTGGCCTTTTACTGTTTGTAATGATTAGTCTGCTGGGCGATGTTCTCAGATTATCGCATGGTCTGCTTTCGCCGTAAAGCCTTTTTGAAATCTGACAGCGTGGTTGGATTAACAAGAAGTTCATCTTTAAACCCATGTTTAACACTTGTATGTTTTATTAATTTTTATAATTAGTATTTCTGTTTTTGAATTTGGCACTCAGCAATTTCACTGGATGTTGGCCAGGTGGGACGCTAGCATCCCACGTACCCTAGTGAAGTTAACATCAGATGGCACCCTGTTCCCTACATAGTGCACTACTTTAGACCAGAGCCCTATGGCATCCTGTTCCCTATGTAGTGCAGTACTTTAGACCAGAGCCCAATGGAACCCTATTCCCTACATAGTGCAGTACTTTAAACCAAAGCCCAATGGCACCCTATTCCCTACATAGTGCACTACTTTAGACCAGAGCCCTATGGCACCCTGTTCCCTTTGTAGTGCACTACCTTTGAACAGAGCCAATAGTGCACCATATAGGTATTATGGTGTGATTTGGGACGCATCCCTATCACTTCCCTCTGGGTGAGTTGTGCTGCTGTCTGTCATCTCAGTTACCGTGTGATGAGAAGGAACCCTGGGACAAGACAAGAGACAAGGACAAAGCAGGGCTGGTTCAGTGTGTGTGTATATGTGTGTTTTAGTGTGTGTGTGTGTGTGTGTGTGTGTGTGTGTGTGTGTGTGTGTGTGTGTGTGTGTGTGTGTGTGTGTGTGCGCGCGTGTGTGTGTGCGTATGTGTAATAAGGAGCCCTGGGGGGTAGAGAATAAAGACACAAGGTTCAGGTCCATTCAGGCAAATGGTTTATAGTTCACAGAACGCTGCAGCAGGCAGGGATAATCATTTATAAAGCAGTGAACATATCTAGTTGAATAACTGTTCCAGTGAAATCCTGTCCTAGACAGACCTGTCCTAGACAGACCTGTCCTAGACACACCTGTCCTCGACAGACCTGTCCTAGACAAACCTGTCCTAGACAGACCTGTCCCAGACAGACCTGTCCTAGACAAACTTGTCCTAGACAAACCTGTCCTAGACAAACCTGTCCTAGACAGAGCTGTCCCAGACAAACCTGTCCTAGACAAACCTGTCCTAGACAGAGCTGTCCCAGACAAACCTGTCCTAGACAAACCTGTCCTAGACAGAGCAATGGGTCTGTGCCTGATTTGTATTTATATCTTTCCTACCTCAAAGTATGAGAAGATGGGAGTAGTTGAATTTAGTGCACAGGATTTCTTTTTCTTTTTTTGTTTTACCTTACTGGCTCCTAAAGTGCCTTTATGTTACTTGTTGATAGAATTTAATTCGGTTAACCAGAACATGTACTATCCAGAGTGTTTTGTTCATACCACATACATACATGTGTTGGTTAAAGAAACAGGAGGGCAGAACAGATCTACACAGTTGGCTTGTAACCAAAATGTCGCTGGTTCGAATACCTGAGCCGACAAGGTTTAAAGTGTGCTGATGTGTCGTTGAGCAAGGCACTTAACCCTTATTTGCACCAGGGATGTCGTACCACTATGGCTGACCCTGTAAAACAACACATTTCACTGCACCTAGCCAGTGTCTGTGACAAAAAAAAAAATATATATATATATATATATATATATATATTTTTTTTTTAATGTATGAGTCTCAAAAATCCGCCAAAGTCGTACTTCATTACTTGGGGAATGTCCAAATGAATTCACATGGACCATACGATGAAAGAGTCCCATTTTAATACATCCCAGCAGGTAAAACAGACTGCGTCCCAAATCACACTCTACTCCCTAGATAGTGCACTACTTTTGACTATGGCTCAGGTGAAAAGTAGTGCACTATAAAATGAATAGGGTGCCATTTGGGGTGCCGACCAGGGACTCAGGCAGTCAGTCGTATACTGTACATGACCTCGCTTTGATCCCAATTCCTGCCCCTCTTAACTCCCTGTAGTCACGAATACCAGATAGAACACAGCCTGGAGGCACTTCTGCAATGCTTCCTTTACCATGACTGTGTGTGTGGGCGGTTGGGTGTGTGTGTGTGTGTGTGTGTGTGTGTGTGTGTGTGTGTGTGTGTGTGTGTGTGTTTGTGTTGCCGTGCCATCGTGGGGGCAACGCCAGCTGTAATTCCCAGGATATTCTAATTCATAAATATGGATTTGGGAACCACTGTTATTTACTTAGTGAGAGAGTTACACAGTTACCCAAGTGGTTGGTTATAATACTACTTGTCGTCTTCCAACTTCAGTGATTCAGTGACTTCATGCGGCAAAATGAGGCCTTGCAATGTGAACGTATGTTTTTGTTCAATGACAACTTACATGGTCACATCACGTGATCCCCCTATATCCTTTATTTCCTCTCCTTTTCCCAGAGGATTCAGCTGACTAATGGGAGTTACTGGAGGCGCACCTCTCTTAAACCATTCCCATCATCTCCTCCTCCTCTGTGTGTGTATGTGTGTGTGTGTGTGTGTGTGTGTGTGTGTGTGTGTGTGTGTGTGTGTGTGTGTGTGTGTGTGTGTGTGTGTGTTTGTGCGCGCGCGTACGTGTGTAAGTGTGTTTAGTCAGCCTCAGACTTGCTGCCCAAGATCTGGTACACTCTTAGAAAACAAAAATAATTCTATCTAGAACCTAAAAGTAGGAGAACCCTTTGAAGAACCCTTTCTGGTTCCAGGTGGGGGTTATATCCGGAACCAGGGTTCTCCTACGGGGACAGCCGAATAATTATTTTAGGTTCTAGATAGAATTCTTTTAGGTTCTAGATAGAATTCTTTTTTTTTTTCGCCAAAAAATGTGCTAAGAATCTATAGACATTTATTGTGGGTATAGCTCTAGGATCAGATGCCAGCCCTCACCATAACCATCTGGAGGATGAATACATTATTATTAGCCCCTGTGTATGAGGTTAAGGGGTGGGGGGGGGGTGTGGAGATGCTGACTTATGGAATGCTTTAACATTTTCAGTGAGGAGTGAACGGCTGTCGTTACAAACCATTGACGAAGGTATTTCAGGGCAGGCTGACTCTGAACAAATGAGACAAAGTCGATATAGGGGTGAGCTAAGTTCAAGAGTGTGTTTGTTTGGTTCGTGTGTTCATGCGTGTTTCAGTGGATCTTGGGGTGAGCTAAGTTGAAAGTTAACAGAGTTCCGGAGAGCGTTCGCTGCTCCAGCGATGTGAGAAATGGGAGACCAGGACAGACTCCAGAGAGAAAGTAGTCCAAGCTCGCTCTGATTTTCCAGAAAACCATCTGTCACCGGAGTCCAATAAGCCTTTGACAAACTGTTTCCCTTTTCTATAACAATTACCGACCATTACATTTTCCACTCAATCATTGACGTGTTATTCCTTCCCCGACGTTATAGCAACAGTTATGGTAACAGTCATGGTAACAGTCATGGTAACAGTCATGGTAACAGTCAATGGTAACAGTCATGGTAACAGTCAATGGTAACAGTCATGGTAACAGTCAATGGAACCAAAGAGCGGGGTTCAGGGACCTTAGAGGTGCCCCTGTAAAACATAGGAGCTTGCTGCACTCCTCCCCTCTGAACCTTCGTGCTGATTCTACCTCAGTTCATACCACAGTAGCTGCTCTGCTGTCGAAATGCTGCCAACTGAGCATACCAAACATTAGGAACACATTCCTAATATTGAGTTGCACCCCATGTTGCCCTCAGAACAGCCTCAATTCTTCAGGGGGTATGGACTCTACAAGGAGTCAAAAAGTGTTCCACAGGGATGCTGGCCCATGTTGACTCAAATGCTTTCCACAGATGTGTCAAGTTGGCTGGTTGTCCTTTGGGTGGTGGACCATTCTTGATACACATGGGAAACTGTTGAGCGTGAAAAACCCAGCAGCGTTGCAGTTCTTGACACAAACCCGTAAGCCTGGCACCTACTACCATACCCTGTTCAAAGGCACGTAAATATGTTGTCTTGCACATTCACCCTCTTAATGGCACACATACACAATCCATGTCTCAATTGTCTCAAGGATAAAAACGTATTCTTTAACCTGCCTCCTCCCCTTCATCACCCCCGATTGAAGTGGATTTAACAGGTGACATCAATAAGGGATCATAGCTTTCACCTGGATTCACCTGGTCAGTCTATGTCATGGAAAGAGCAGTGGTTCTTCATGTGTTGAATACTGTATGTGTACAGTATGTGAGGGGATTAATGATCAGGGTTGGGTTCAATTCCGAAGTTAAATCTAATTCAATTCCAATTTTCATTTCAAATGTTACTAATTCTAAAACAATGAAGAGGATTGGGATTGGAATTTCAGTGTACTTCCTGAATGGAATGGAATTTACCCCAAGCCTGTTAATGATAATGTTCTATTGTGGTTCTCTGACTTGTTCCCTATTGGTCCTCAGGCCAAAAGTCACAAATATACAGCTCATATCAAACTCTCCATGATGCAGAGCTGGTCCAGATTCTGCAGCAGATCACAATAGCTACTCCTCTATCGGTTTACATAATGTCTATGATGTGTCAATTTTGATGTGGTGAATATTTTATGAAGGTATGTGCACCCTCCCTGAAGCTACTTGCCAAACAGCTGTACAGGATTATATTACATCATGCAGAGTATTTTGATCATGATATCTGGAGACAGCGTGCGAGACGAGAGGCGCATTGGTGGTACGGTGAGAAGGGGGGATTTACACCAAACATCAGTGTTGAAGGGGAAAGAACCCGATGTCAAAGGCCATATTATTAAAAACCACCTTTCTTCAAGGACTCAGATGGCAGACATTCTTCAGATTCCAGTCACTGCACGTAAACACTGTGTTTTTCCCTGCTCCTGCTCTCTCTCTCTCTCTCTCTCTCTCTTCACAACATTGGATAATTCTCTTTTAACTCTTTTATCTCTCTCCTCTCCTGTGGTTTTTTTGCTCCCAGTCTCTCTCTTTGTAACTGGCACCTTGATTAAATAGTACCCGCAAAACACCAGACTCAAAGTCAACAGTGAAGAGGCGACTCCGGGATGCTGGCCTTCTTGGCAGAGTTCCTCTGTCCAGTGTCTGTTTTCTTTTTCCCATCTTAATCTTTTGTTTTTATTGGCCAGTCTGAGAAATTACTTTTTCTTTGCAACTCTGCCTAGAAGGCCAGCAACCTGGAGTCGCCTCTTCACTGTTGACGTTGAGACTGGTGTTTTGCGGGTACTATTTAATGAAGCTGCCAGTTGAGAACTTGTGAGGCATCTGTTTCTCAAACTAGACACCCTAATGTACTTGTCCTCTTGCTCAGTTGGCCTCCCACTCCTCTCAGTTTGCGCTGTTCTGGGAAGGGAGCAGTACACAGCGTTGTACAAGATCTTTAGTTTCTTGGAAATTTCTCGCATGGAATAGCCTTCATTTCTCAGAAAAAGAATAGACTGGCGAGTTTCAGAAGAAAGGTCTTTGTTTCTGGTCATTTTGAGCCTGTAATTAAACGCACAAATGCTGATGCTCCAAATACTCAACTAGTCTAAAGAAGGCCAGTTTTACTGTTTCTTTAATCAGAACAACAGTTTTCAGCTTTACTAACACAATTGCAAAAGGGTTTTCTAATGATCAATGAGCCTTTTAAAATGATAAACTTGGATTAGCTAACACAACATGCCATTGGAACACAGGAGTGATGGTTGCTGATAATGGCCTTCTGTACGCCTATGTAGATATTCCATTAAAAATCTGCAGTTTCCAGCTACAATAGTCAACATTAAAAATGTCTACACTGTATTTCTGATCAATTTGATGTTATTTTAATAGACATTTGCTTTTCTTTCAAAAGTACGGTGACCCCAAACATTTGAACGGTAGTGTACATATAAATACACGCACACATATATATATATATATATATATATACACATATCTTATTTTATACAATGTATTTTATTACTTTCTAACCCTACCACCCCTTCCCTAGTTGGAGTAAATTAGTGAACAACAACGCTTAGGCTTACACAGTCTATTTTACCTTATTCATATTTTGTTTTCTTCCTGTCCTTCACTGATATCAACCTCTATTTATTATTATCTTATCCCGTCTATTTCTTTCACAAAGTTCTGAACCTGTAGGCTGAAAGCAGAATTATATTATTGATCGATTGACTATGACTTTTCAGATCACCCAGTAGTGCTATCTGCAGAGTTAGCTCCAGGTAAATGTCACAATTCTTCAGTCATTCCCTGATCTGTGACCAAAAACAAGCTACATATGGACAGTAACCAAAACAAATGATCTAATGATTCTGCCTCTTCACAGCAAAATATGTGGAGCTGGGAAGGTTGTATCCCCCCCATATATATAACATTCAATTGGTTGCAATAATTTTTGTACTTTTACTTCACTACATTCTCAAATAAAATGATGTAGTTTTTACTCAATACATTTTCCCTGACACCCAAAAGTACTTATATATATGTATATATATATATATATATATATATATATATATATATATATATATATATATTATGAATGCTTAGCAGGGGATCCCTGCTCATCCCTACTGCCTCTGATCTGGCAGACTCACTAAACAGAGAACATCCCTGCTCATCCCTATTGCCTCTGATCTGGTGGACTCACTAAACAGAGAACATCCCTGATCATCCCTACTGCCTCTGATCTGGCAGACTCACTAAACAGAGAACATCCCTGCTCATCCCTATTGCCTCTGATCTGGTGGACTCACTAAACAGAGAACATCCCTGATCATCCCTACTGCCTCTGATCTGGAGGACTCACTAAACAGAGAACATCCCTGCTCATCCCTACCGCCTCTGATCTGGCAGACTCACTAAACAGAGAACATCCCTGCTCATCCCTACTGCCTCTGATCTGGAGGACTCACTAAACAGAGAACATCCCTGGTCATACTGCCTCTGATCTGGCAGACTCACTAAACAGAGAACATCCCTGCTCATCCCTACTGCCTCTGATCTGGAGGACTCACTAAACAGAGAACATCCCTGGTCATACTGCCTCTGATCTGGCAGACTCACCAAACACAATTGCTTCATTTGTAAATTTTGTCTGAGTGTTGGACTGTGCCCCTGGCTGTCCCCAAAACAAAACAAAAAGACAGTTGTGCCGTCTGGTTTGCTTTAATACAAGGAATTAAAAATGATTCATACTTTCACATGTACTTGTATATTTAAAACCAAATGCTTTCAGAGTTTTACTCAAGTAGTATATAAACTGAGTGACTTTCACCCTTACTTGAGTCATTCTCTATTAAGGTATCTTTACTTTTACTCAAGTATGACAATTGGGTACTTTTTTCACCACTGATCATCACTGATCATTATCCTCAGTAATTGTCCATCCAAGTTGTCAGACTTGTCATTGTTGAAAGACACATTTTTTGTGACCAATTCCACACTCATGGAATTCAAAGCTACATTTATTGTCTTTCATAGTTTTATGTCAGTGTCAGCCTTTGTTGCTGGCATGTAAATGCCTAAGTTTGCTAATCTTGCCTATTAAAAAAAATCATTAATTAATTAAAGTAACACAGCAGCACCCACCCGTAGCACGCGCTCCAGCAGGTATATTTCAATCGTCACCCCCAAAGAAAATTCCTCTTTGGCCGCCTTTCCTTCCAGTTCTCTGCAGCCAATGTCTGGAACGAATTGCAATTTTATCAGCTGTCAGAGCTTCTTACCAATCATTGCACCTGTACACAGCCCACCTGTAAATAGCCCACCCAACTACCTCATCCCCATATTGTTATTCATTTTTTGCTCCTTTGCACCCCAGTATCTCTACTTGCCCATTCATCTTCTGCACATCTATCACTCCAGTGTTCATTTGCTAAATTGTAATTATTTCACCACTATGGCCTATTTATTGCCTAACCTCCCTAATCTTACTACATCTGCACACACTGTATATATACTTTTCTATTGTGTTATTGTTTGTTTATCCCATGTATAACTCTGTGTCACATTTTTTTGCTCTATCTTGGCCAGGTCGCAGTTGTAAATGAGAACTTGTTCTCAACTGGCCTACCTGGTTAAAATAAAGGTGAAATAAATAAATAAAACTCAACTGGCCTCCCTGGTTAAAATAAAGGTGAAATAAATAAATAAAACTCAACTGGCCTACCTGGTTAAAATAAAGGTGAAATAAATAAATACAACTCAACTGGCCTACCTGGTTAAAATAAAGGTGAAATAAATAAATAAAACTCAACTGGCCTCCCTGGTTAAATAAAGGTGAAATAAATAAATAAAACTCAACTGGCCTACCTGGTTAAAATAAAGGTGAAATAAATAAATAAAACTCAACTGGCCTCCCTGGTTAAAATAAAGGTGAAATAAATAAATAAAACTAAACTGGCCTACCTGGTTAAATAAAGGTGAAATAAATAAATACAACTCAACTGGCCTCCCAGGTTAAAATAAAGGTGAAATAAATAAATAAAACTAAACTGGCCTCCCTGGTTAAAATAAAGGTGAAATAAATAAATAAAACTCAACTGGCCTACCTGGTTAAAATAAAGGTTAAATAAATGTTTTTATAAAGACTGTATCATTCACCTTTCTTTTATAGTAAGGTTTCTTCTTTTTATTCAGTTTAGTCACATGATTTCTCAATTTGCAGTATATTTGCTAATCGGTTGTGCAGCCAGACTTGCCATTCCTTTTGCCTCATCCCTCTCAACCATCCAATTTTTCAATTGCTCATCAATCCACAGGGAGACGTTTTTACAGTCAACTGTAGCATCTGGTTGCTCCTCATTTCACACCACAGACCAGCAATTATGCTTTACATCATAAACATAGGAATCATTACAAAACTTATTGTATGTGTTATGGTGAGTGAATGAGGACCCAAAAGCGAACTAACTTAAACAGAGCTTCTTTAATAACCAAACATAGGTAGGCTCAGATAGACCGGCAGATTCCGACAGGACAGGACAAGGTTACAGCAAACATGACGATAGTCTGGCTCAGGCATGAAACACAAACAAGAATCCGACAAGGACAGGAACAGAAACAGAGAGAGATATAGGGACCTAATCAGAGGGAAAAAGGGAACAGGTGGGAAACGGGGTGAATGGGTAGTTAGAGGAGACAAGGAACAGCTGGGAGAAAGCGGGGGAGAAAAGGTAACCTAACAACGACCAGCAGAGGGAGACAGGGTGAAGGGAAAGGACAGAGACAAGACACAACATGACAGTACCCCCCCACTCACCGAGCGCCTCCTGGCGCACTCGAGGAGGAAACCTGGCGGCAACGGAGGAAATCCTCGATCAGCGCACGGTCCAGCACGTCCCGAGAGGGAACCCAACTCCTCTCCTCAGGACCGTACCCCTCCCAATCGACAAGGTACTGGTGACCACGGCCCCGAGGACGCATGTCCAAAATCCTGCGGACCCTGTAGATGGGTGCGCCCTCGACAAGGATGGGGGGGGGGGGGGGGGAAGACGAGCGGGGGCGCGAAGAACGGGCTTAATACAGGAGACATGGAAGACCGGGTGGACGCGACGAAGGTATCGCGGAAGAAGAAGTCGAACTGCGACAGGATTAATGACCCGAGAAATACGGAACGGACCAATGAACCGCGGGGTCAACTTGCGAGAAGCCGTCTTAAGGGGAAGGTTCTGAGTGGAGAGCCAAACTCTCTGACCGCGACAATATCTAGGACTCTTAGTTCTACGCTTATTAGCAGCCCTCACAGTCTGCGTCCTATAACGGCAAAGTGCAGACCTGACCCTCTTCCAGGTGCGCTCGCAACGTTGGACAAAAGCCTGAGCGGAGGGGACGCTGGACTCGGCGAACTGAGATGAGAACAGCGGAGGCTGGTACCCGAGGCTACTCTGAAAAGGAGATAGCCCGGTCGCAGACGAAGGAAGCGAGTTGTGGGCGTATTCTGCCCAGGGGAGCTGTTCTGACCAAGACGCAGGGTTGCGAAAAGAAAGACTGCGTAAGATGCGACCAATAGTCTGATTGGCCCGTTCTGCTTGACCGTTAGACTGGGGGTGAAAGCCGGAAGAGAGACTGACGGAAGCCCCAATCAAACGGCAAAACTCCCTCCAAAATTGAGACGTGAATTGCGGACCTCTGTCCGAAACGACGTCTGACGGAAGGCCATGAATTCTGAAAACATTCTCGATGATGATTTGTGCCGTCTCTTTAGCAGAAGGAAGCTTAGCAAGGGGAATGAAATGGGCCGCCTTAGAGAACCTATCGACAACCGTAAGAATAACAGTCTTCCCCGCTGACGAAGGCAGTCCGGTGACAAAATCTAAGGCGATGTGAGACCACGGTCGAGAGGGAATAGGAAGCGGCCTGAGACGGCCGGCAGGAGGAGAGTTACCGGACTTAGTCTGCGCGCAGACCGAACAAGCAGCCACGAAACGACGCGTGTCATGCTCCCGGGTGGGCCACCAAAAACGCTGGCGAATGGAAGCAAGCGTACCCCGAACGCCAGGGTGGCCGGCTAACTTGGCAGAGTGAGCCCACTGAAGAACGGCCAGACGAGTAGGAACGGGAACGAAAAGAAGGTTCCTAGGACAAGCGCGCGGCGACGGAGTGTGAGTGAGCGCTTGTTTTACCTGCCTCTCAATTCCCCAGACAGTCAACCCGACAACACGCCCCTCAGGGAGAATCCCCTCGGGGTCAGTGGAGGCTACTGAAGAACTGAAGAGACGAGACAAAGCATCAGGCTTGGTGTTCTTAGAGCCCGGACGATAAGAAATCACGAACTCGAAACGAGCGAAAAACAGCGCCCAACGCGCCTGACGCGCATTAAGTCGTTTGGCAGAACGGATGTACTCAAGGTTCCTATGGTCAGTCCAAACGACAAAAGGAACGGTCGCCCCCTCCAACCACTGTCGCCATTCGCCTAGGGCTAACCGGATGGCGAGCAGTTCGCGGTTACCCACATCATAGTTACGTTCCGACGGCGACAGGCGATGAGAAAAATACGCGCATGGGTGGACCTTGTCGTCAGAGAGGGAGCGCTGAGAAAGAATGGCTCCCACGCCCACCTCTGACGCGTCAACCTCGACAACGAACTGTCTAGAGACGTCAGGTGTAACAAGGATAGGAGCGGATGTAAAACGATTCTTGAGGAGATCAAAAGCTCCCTGGGCGGAAACGGACCACTTAAAGCACGTCTTGACAGAAGTAAGGGCTGTGAGAGGAGCGGCCACCTGACCGAAATTACGGATGAAACGACGATAGAAGTTCGCGAAGCCGAGAAAGCGCTGCAGCTCGACGCGTGACTTAGGGACGGGCCAATCAATGACAGCTTGGACTTTAGCGGGATCCATCTTAATGCCTTCAGCGGAAATAACAGAACCGAGAAATGTGACGGAGGAGGCATGAAAAGTGCACTTCTCAGCCTTCACAAAAAGACAATTCTCTAAAAGGCGCTGGAGGACACGTCGAACGTGCTGAACATGAATCTGGAGTGACGGTGAAAAAATCAGGATATCGTCAAGGTAAACGAAAACAAAGATGTTCAGCATGTCTCTCAGGACATCATTGACTAATGCCTGAAAGACAGCTGGAGCGTTAGCGAGGCCGAAAGGAAGAACCCGGTATTCAAAGTGCCCTAACGGAGTGTTAAACGCCGTCTTCCACTCGTCCCCCTCCCTGATGCGCACGAGATGGTAAGCGTTACGAAGGTCCAACTTAGTGAAAAACCTGGCTCCCTGCAGGATCTCGAAGGCTGAAGACATAAGAGGAAGCGGATAACGATTCTTAACTGTTATGTCATTCAGCCCTCGATAATCTATGCAGGGGCGCAGAGACCCGTCCTTCTTCTTGACAAAAAAAAACCCCGCTCCGGCGGGAGAGGAGGAGGGGACTATGGTACCGGCGTCAAGAGCTACAGACAAATAATCCTCGAGAGCCTTACGTTCGGGAGCCGACAGAGAGTATAGTCTACCCCGGGGGGGAGTGGTTCCCGGAAGGAGATCAATACTACAATCATACGACCGGTGTGGAGGAAGAGAGGTGGCCCTGGACCGACTGAACACCGTGCGCAGATCGTGATATTCCTCCGGCACCCCTGTCAAATCACCAGGCTCCTCCTGTGAAGAAGAGACAGAGGAAACAGGAGGGATAGCAGACATTAAACATTTCACATGACAAGAGACGTTCCAGGAGAGGATAGAATTACTAGACCAATTAATGGAAGGATTATGACAAACTAGCCAGGGATGGCCCAAAACAACAGGTGTAAAAGGTGAACGAAAAATCAAAAAAGAAATGGTTTCGCTATGATTACCAGAAACAGTGAGGGTTAAAGGTAGCGTCTCACGCTGAATCCTGGGGAGAGGACTACCATCCAGGGCGAACAAGGCCGTGGACTCCCTTAACTGTCTGAGAGGAATGTCATGTTCCCGAGCCCAGGTCTCGTCCATAAAACAGCCCTCCGCCCCAGAGTCTATTAAGGCACTGCAGGAAGCTGACGAACCGGTCCAGCGTAGATGGACCGACAAGGTAGTGCAGGATCTTGAAGGAGAGACAGGAGTAGTAGCGCTCACCAGTAGCCCTCCGCTTACTGATGAGCTCTGGCTTTTACTGGACATGAAGTGACAAAATGACCAGCAGAACCGCAATAGAGACAGAGGCGGTTGGTGATTCTCCGTTCCCTCTCCTTAGTCGAGATGCGGATACCTCCCAGCTGCATAGGCTCAGCTCCCGAGCCGGCAGAGGAAGATGGTAGTGATGCGGAGAGGGGGGCAACGGAGAACGCGAGCTCCTTTCCACGAGCTCGGTGACGCAGATCAACCCGTCGCTCAATGCGAATAGCGAGTTCAATCAGGGAATCCACGCTGGAAGGGACCTCCCGGGAGAGAATCTCATCCTTTACCTCTGCGCGGAGACCCTCCAGAAAACGAGCGAGCAAAGCCGGCTCGTTCCAGCCACTGGAGGCAGCAAGAGTGCGAAACTCAATAGAGTAGTCTGTTATGGATCGATTACCTTGACATAGGGAAGACAGGGCCCTGGAAGCCTCCTCCCCAAAAACAGATCGATCAAAAACCCGTATCATCTCCTCCTTAAAGTCCTGATACTGGTTAGTACACTCAGCCCTTGCCTCCCAGATTGCCGTGCCCCACTCACGAGCCCGTCCAATAAGGAGAGATATGACGTAGGCGACACGAGCAGTGCTCCTGGAGTAAGTGTTGGGCTGGAGAGAAAACACAATATCACACTGGGTGAGGAACGAGCGGCATTCAGTGGGCTCCCCAGAGTAACACGGCGGGTTATTGATTCTGGGCTCCGGAGATTCGAAAGCCCTGGAAGTGGCCGGTGGATCGAGGCGGAGATGGTGAACCTGTTCTGTGAGGTTGGAGACTTGGGTGGCCAGGGTCTCAACGGCATGTCGAGCAGCAGACACTTCCTGCTCGTGTCTGCCTAGCATCGCTCCCTGGATTCCGACGGCTGAGTGGAGAGGATCCGAAGTCGCTGGGTCCATTCTTGGTCGGATTCTTCTGTTATGGTGAGTGAATGAGGACCCAAAAGCGAACTAACTTAAACAGAGCTTCTTTAATAACCAAACATAGGTAGGCTCAGATAGACCGGCAGATTCCGACAGGACAGGACAAGGTTACAGCAAACATGACGATAGTCTGGCTCAGGCATGAAACACAAACAAGAATCCGACAAGGACAGGAACAGAAACAGAGAGAGATATAGGGACCTAATCAGAGGGAAAAAGGGAACAGGTGGGAAACGGGGTGAATGGGTAGTTAGAGGAGACAAGGAACAGCTGGGAGAAAGCGGGGGAGAAAAGGTAACCTAACAACGACCAGCAGAGGGAGACAGGGTGAAGGGAAAGGACAGAGACAAGACACAACATGACAGTATGACCTTTTATTCACTATATTAGGCCCAGTCTTTGGAACTGTGGTTTTCCTAGATAAGGCTGCCATATTGTGATCGCTACATCTGCGGATCTGGATACTGCTTTTAAGCACATTTCTGCAGCATTAGAACATAAGTGATCAATAGATTTTGATATTTTAATCCTTTGCTGTTTGTAACTACCCTGATAGGTTGACTGATAACCTGAACCAGGTTGCAGGTACTGGTTACAGTTTGAAGCTTTTTCTTGAGCGGGCAGATTGATGAAAGCCAGTCATTTTTTAAACACCCAGAAAATATACCTCTCAGTTGATATCACATACATTATCAAGCATTTCACACATGTTATCCAGATACTGACTGTTAGCACTTGGTGGTCTATAGCAGCTTCCCACCAGAATGGGCTTTAGGTGAGGCAGATGAACCTGTAGCCATATTACTTCAACAGTATTTAACATTAGATCCTGTCTAAGCTTTACAGGAATGTGGTTCTGAATATGAACAGCAACACCTCCACCTTTGGCATTTCTGTCTTTCCTGTAGAGGTTATAATCATGTATTGCTACCACTGAATCAAAGGTATTATCTAAGTGCATTTCAGAGATAATCAGAATATGAATGTCATCTGTTACTAGCAAGTTATTGATTTCATGAACCATGTTTCTTAAGCTACATATGTTAAAGTGGGCTATTTTTAATTATTTTCTTGGATGCTTGATTGTTTTCATTGCTTTACTGGGAAGCTTAGCAGAAGTAGACATACTTATGTTATTTATGTTAGTGCAGGGTGAGCTGCACACAGTGGACTTCCTACTAGGTCACACTGCCCTCAGTGTTAACAATATAACTCCGGTTCAAAGGCATATGATTACTGCATACAATAGGAAGGAACAGTAGGAACAGCAGAGGCATTCAGGGCAGTTCGAGGGACATACATTAGGTTACCTACATTGTGTCTTCTAACGCCCTGGGATAATGTACATTTGCTCAACCATTATGACAACTCTGCATCACAATGGTAGAGGATTGACTGAGCTTGGCTTGGGTCATTGATAAGTCATTGTCTCAACTCAGCCTTATAATGCTGTGAAAGAATCCAGGAACCAAAATTATTCGGGTGGATCCCATCCTCCTTATAAAATGTGTTTTGTTTCCAAAAGGTATGTAGACCCACAAGCCACTGCGGCCCTTCATGATGAGTTCCGTTTTTTTGTGGCCCCCAAACCCATCAAAGTTCCCCATCCCTGTCCTAAGGCATCGTCAGATGGTTGTCTCGTGTGTCTCCCCATCGCCCGCTGGCTTTCATGTCCCGCTCTGTATGCAAATCCACACACAAGAACGACAGGGCTGGGACAAAAGGACATATGTGGACCACATGCTCTCTCTCTCTCTCTCTCTCTCTCTCTCTCTCTCTCTCTCTCTCTCTCTCTCTCTCTCTCTCTCTCTCTCTCTCTCTCACTCTCACTTTTTTGGTGTCCGGCTTTGGCATCTTAATGATTGTTCAGTCCTCAAATCACTTCCTAAACGAGGATGAATAACAATCTTTGGCTGTTGTTGGTGTTAAACAAATATTTGCTCTTAGATTGTGTAGTGAAACATCTACCATACAGGCTAACACACACACACACACACACACACACACACACACACACACACACACACACACACACACACACACACACACACACACACACACACACACACACACACACACACACACACACACACACACACACACACACACCAGCTGTGTAGATGGAACTCCCATTGTCCTGCTTTCTCTTTCCTCTGTCCTCTGTTCTTTCTCTCTGCTTTACAAGTGCAGTATGGAGGAGAGGGAAGAGAGGTGCAGTATGGAGGAGAGGGAAGGGAGGTGCAGTATGGAGGAGAGGGAAGGGAGGTGCAGTATGGTGGGAAAGGAAAGGGAAGTGCAGTATAGTGGGAAAGGAAAGGGAAGTGCAGTATGGAGGAGAGGGAAGGGAGGTGCAGTATGGAAGAGAGGGAAGGGAGGTGCAGTATGGTGGGAAAGGGAAGTGCAGTATAGTGGGAAAGGAAAGGGAAGTGCAGTATAGTGGGAAAGGAAAGGGAAGTGCAGTATGGAGGAGAGGGAAGGGAGGTGCAGTATGGAGGAGAGGGAAGGGAGGTGCAGTATGGAAGAGAGGGAAGGGAGGTGCAGTATGGTGGGAAAGGGAAGTGCAGTATAGTGGGAAAGGAAAGGGAAGTGCAGTATAGTGGGAAAGGAAAGGGAAGTGCAGTATGGAGGAGAGGGAAGGGAGGTGCAGTATGGAGGAGAGGGAAGGGAGGTGCAGTATGGGAGAGAGGGAAGGGAGGTGCAGTATGGTGGGAAAGGGAAGTGCAGTATAGTGGGAAAGGAAAGGGAAGTGCAGTATAGTGGGAAAGGAAAGGGAAGTGCAGTATGCAGGAGAGGGAAGGGAGGTGCAGTATGGAGGAGATGGACGGGAGGTGCAGTATGGAGGGGAGGGAAGGGAGGTGCAGTATGGAGGAGAGGGAAGGGAGGTGCAGTATGGAGGAGAGGGAAGGGAGGTGCAGTATTGTGGGAAAGGAAAGGGAAGTGCAGTATGGAAGAGAGGGAAAGGGAAGTGTAGTATAGAATAGAGGGAAAGGGAAGTGCAATATGTTGGGGTGGGAAAGGGAAGTGCAGTATGGAAGAGAGGGAAGGGAAGTGTAGTATAGAATAGAGGGAAAGGGAAGTGCAGTATGTTGGGGTGGGAAAGGGAAGTGCAGTATGTTGAGTATGTTGAAAAAATATGCTTTTCTTTCGAAAACATGGACATTTCTAAGTGACCCCAAACTTTTTAACGGTATAGCACTCGGCCGTCCCGTTCTGTGAGCTTGTGTGGCCTACCACTTTATGGCTGAGCCGTTGTTGCTCCTAGACGTTTCCACTTCACAATAACAGCACTTCCAGTTGACCGGGGCAGCTCTAGCAGGGCAGAAATGTGTGAACTGACTTGTTAGAAAGATGGCATGCTATGACGGTGCCACGTTAGGCTCCCGAGTGGCTCAGCGTTCTTAGGCACTGCATCTCAGTGCAAGAGGCATCACTACAGTCCCTGGCTCAAATCCACACACAAGAACGACAGGGCTGGGACAAAAGGACATATGTGGACCACATGCTCTCTCTCTCTCTCTCTCTCTCTCTCTCTCTCTCTCTCACTCTCACTTTTTTGGTGTCCGGCTTTGGCATCTTAATGATTGTTCAGTCCTCAAATCACTTCCTAAACGAGGATGAATAACAATCTTTGGCTGTTGTTGGTGTTAAACAAATATTTGCTCTTAGATTGTGTAGTGAAACATCTACCATACAGGCTAACACACACACACACACACACACACACACACACACACACACACACACACACACACACACACACACACACACACACACACACACACACACACACACACACACACACACACACACACACACACACCAGCTGTGTAGATGGAACTCCCATTGTCCTGCTTTCTCTTTCCTCTGTCCTCTGTTCTTTCTCTCTGCTTTACAAGTGCAGTATGGAGGAGAGGGAAGAGAGGTGCAGTATGGAGGAGAGGGAAGGGAGGTGCAGTATGGAGGAGAGGGAAGGGAGGTGCAGTATGGTGGGAAAGGAAAGGGAAGTGCAGTATAGTGGGAAAGGAAAGGGAAGTGCAGTATGGAGGAGAGGGAAGGGAGGTGCAGTATGGAAGAGAGGGAAGGGAGGTGCAGTATGGTGGGAAAGGGAAGTGCAGTATAGTGGGAAAGGAAAGGGAAGTGCAGTATAGTGGGAAAGGAAAGGGAAGTGCAGTATGGAGGAGAGGGAAGGGAGGTGCAGTATGGAGGAGAGGGAAGGGAGGTGCAGTATGGAAGAGAGGGAAGGGAGGTGCAGTATGGTGGGAAAGGGAAGTGCAGTATAGTGGGAAAGGAAAGGGAAGTGCAGTATAGTGGGAAAGGAAAGGGAAGTGCAGTATGGAGGAGAGGGAAGGGAGGTGCAGTATGGAGGAGAGGGAAGGGAGGTGCAGTATGGGAGAGAGGGAAGGGAGGTGCAGTATGGTGGGAAAGGGAAGTGCAGTATAGTGGGAAAGGAAAGGGAAGTGCAGTATAGTGGGAAAGGAAAGGGAAGTGCAGTATGGAGGAGAGGGAAGGGAGGTGCAGTATGGAGGAGATGGACGGGAGGTGCAGTATGGAGGGGAGGGAAGGGAGGTGCAGTATGGAGGAGAGGGAAGGGAGGTGCAGTATGGAGGAGAGGGAAGGGAGGTGCAGTATTGTGGGAAAGGAAAGGGAAGTGCAGTATGGAAGAGAGGGAAAGGGAAGTGTAGTATAGAATAGAGGGAAAGGGAAGTGCAATATGTTGGGGTGGGAAAGGGAAGTGCAGTATGGAAGAGAGGGAAGGGAAGTGTAGTATAGAATAGAGGGAAAGGGAAGTGCAGTATGTTGGGGTGGGAAAGGGAAGTGCAGTATGTTGAGAAGGGAAAGGGAAGTGCAGTATGGTGGGAAGGGAAAGGGGAGTGCAGTATGGTGAGAAGGGAAAGGAGAGTGCAGTATGGTAGGAAGGGAAAGGAGAGTGCAGTATGGTAGGAAGGGAAAGGAGAGTGCAGTATGGTGAGAAGGGAAAGGGAAGTGCAGTATGTAAAACAGGGAAAGGGAAGTGCAGTATGTTGAGAAGGGAAAGGGAAGTGCAGTATGTTGAGAAGGGAAAGGGAAGTGCAGTATGTAAAACAGGGAAAGGGAAGTGCAGTATGTAAAACAGGGAAAGGGAAGTGCAGTATGTTGAGAAGGGAAAGGGAAGTGCAGTATGTTGAGAAGGGAAAGGGAAGTGCAGTATGTTGAGAAGGGAAAGGGAAGTGCAGTATGTTGAGAAGGGAAAGGGAAGTGCAGTATGTTGAGAAGGGAAAGGGAAGTGCAGTATGTAAAACAGGGAAAGGGAAGTGCAGTATGTTGAGAAGGGAAAGGGAAGTGCAGTATGTTGAGAAGGGAAAGGGAAGTGCAGTATGTAAAACAGGGAAAGGGAAGTGCAGTATGTTGAGAAGGGAAAGGGAAGTGCAGTATGTTGAGAAGGGAAAGGGAAGTGCAGTATGTTGAGAAGGGAAAGGGAACTGCAGTATGTTGAGAAGGGAAAGGGAAGTGCAGTATGTTGAGAAGGGAAAGGGAAGTGCAGTATGTTGAGAAGGGAAAGGGAAGTGCAGTATGTTGAGAAGGGAAAGGGAAGTGCAGTATGTTGAGAAGGGAAAGGGAAGTGCAGTATGTTGAGAAGGGAAAGGGAAGTGCAGTATGTTGAGAAGGGAAAGGGAAGTGCAGTATGTTGAGAAGGGAAAGGGAAGTGCAGTATGTAAAACAGGGAAAGGGAAGTGCAGTATGTAAAACAGGGAAAGGGAAGTGCAGTATGTTGAGAAGGGAAAGGGAAGTGCAGTATGTTGAGAAGGGAAAGGGAAGTGCAGTATGTAAAACAGGGAAAGGGAAGTGCAGTATGTTGAGAAGGGAAAGGGAAGTACAAAATGATGAACTTGGATTAGCTAACACAACGTGCCATTGGAACACACGGGTGATGGATGCTGATAATGGGCCTCTGTGTAGATATTCCATAACAAATCAGCCGTTTCCAGCTACAATAGTCAACATTAAAATGTCTACACTGTATTACTGATCAATTTGCTGTTATTTTAATGGTCATTTGCTTTTCTTTCAAAAGTAAGGTGACCCCAAACATTTGAACGGTAGTGTACGTACATATAAATACACACATACACATATATATATATATATATATATATATATATATATATATATCTTATTTTATATAATTTACTATTACTTTATTACAATGTCTACACTGTATTTCTGATCCATTTCATGTTATTTTAATGGACAACAAATGTGCTTTTCTTTCAATAACAAGGACATTTCTAAGTGACTCAGAACTTTTGAACGGTAGTGTATATATTTATTATAATCCATAACATAATTTTACTTATACTTTATTTAGTATTGTTGACACTTTTCCAAACGGGCAGATATATTATACTGCAATCTAACAGCACCTGTTTGTCATGAAACAGTACCTCTTGCACTTTTGACAATGATTTTACATGAGGTCTAATTCACACGATTAGGCTAATAAATAATCTAAATGTTCCTATCGATTATTTAATTAACCTACACTGATAATGGGCCTCTGTACGCCTATGTAGATATTCCATTTAAAATCTGCCGTTTCCAGCTAAAAAAGTCATTTACAACATTAACAATGTCTACACTGTATTTCTGATCAATTTGATGTTATTTTAATGGACAAAAAAATATGCTTTTCTTTCGAAAACATGGACATTTCTAAGTGACCCCAAACTTTTTAACGGTATAGCACTCGGCCGTCCCGTTCTGTGAGCTTGTGTGGCCTACCACTTTATGGCTGAGCCGTTGTTGCTCCTAGACGTTTCCACTTCACAATAACAGCACTTCCAGTTGACCGGGGCAGCTCTAGCAGGGCAGAAATGTGTGAACTGACTTGTGAGAAAGATGGCATGCTATGACGGTGCCACGTTAGGCTCCCGAGTGGCTCAGCGTTCTTAGGCACTGCATCTCAGTGCAAGAGGCATCACTACAGTCCCTGGCTCAAATCCAGGCTGTATCACATCTGGCTGTGGTTGGGAGTCCCATTATGTGATGCACATTTGTCCCAGCATTGTCATGGTTTGGATGGGGTAGGCTGTCATTGTAAAAAAGAATAGTTCTTTAACTGACTTGCCTAGCTAAATAAAGGTTAAATAAGAAATAAAAAATAACATGGAAAACAACCACTTTTTGTGCAGTGTTAAGTAACCATCTTTACAAACAACTTAATTTAAATGTACATGACTGTATTGTACATAGACTGGTCATCTAGGTTTATACCTGTAGACTTTCTATCGACATGAAGAAAAACAATGACCAATACAGTAAATTAGTACATTGAGACATCAAGGGGTTTGTGATGATGTGGCTCATTTGGTAGCGCATGGCAAAGGCAATGCTAAGGTTGTGGGTTCGATTCCCCTGAGGGACCAGTATGAAAACATATAATCTCACTACTATAAGAGCGTCTGCTAAAAAGGAATGAATAGACCAAGTGTTTCAAGAAACTGGAAAACCTCTCAAGTAATTATTTTTTATATTTGACAAGTAGTATCAGATAAACTGTTTTGAACAGAAAATTATCAGACTCAAGTGCTGTTGAACACTCAAATACATTTAGTTTAAACTTTTTTCACAAAAGTAGTGCCCTCGGACAATACTAGTCCTGTATTAGTGGACCAATATAGATGTCTTCAGCCAGGGCATTATTAGTCCCATTTGTAAGACGTAAAGGTGTAATACCATATGATGGTTGATAGAATACAACTGGAAGACAGTGGATATGAACAAAGTGATTTAATTTGTATATTTAATTTTAGAACTGAACTACTTCTCCCTGACCTCAGAAGACTGTTCTATGACTGCCAGAAGACTGTTCTATGACTGCCAGAAGACTGTTCTATGACTGCCAGAAGACTGTTCTATGACTGCCAGAAGACTGTTCTATGACTACCAGAAGACTGTTCTATGACTGCCAGAAACTAGTCCAGTCCAAAGGGGTCAATAGCAAAATATCCAAAAACTCCCAAAACAAAAATGACCAGAGGAAGAGGATGACATCTAGTCTCTAATAAAAATCCCTCTGAACAGATGCTGCACATGTGCTCTGATCTCTTATTTCTCTATAAGATGTCCACCTATGGTCCAACCCATTGATGGTAGTACTGCGGCATACCACAACACAGCCACGCCAAGAGATTAAATAATGATAGAAATTCAAGATGTTGGACGTCAAAGGCAGAAACTGTTAAACCCATAGAGTCTGGATCTCTGGAATTAGAATTTGAGAACTGTATTGTTCTCTGATGGCAATTGGTACACTGGGATTAGGGCTGCAAAATTCTGGGAACTTTTAATTAAGAAATTCCCTGGTTTTCACAAAATCCCAGTTGGAGGTTTCTCAGAATCAGGGGGGAATCAGCAGGAAAGCCCTAATCCTTCTACCAAAATTTCTGGAAAACCAGGGAATTTCTTGAAATTTCCCAGAATTTCCCAACCCAAACTGGGACAGATGTACTTTTCGAAAGTATTGTATTGTAGTGGGCTGCTAGACACACTACTGAGATTTGAGACATATTGCTACAGTCTCAGCACTGGGATAAGGATTCTAAGCAGATAAGCATAGAGAATGAATGGGGGAAACGGATATTCATTCTGACTGAGTTAGATAATTGTCTACTGTAGGCTACCAGCTTCAGTGTCATCACTAGTGGAATAATCTCACCAATGGACGCCAAGGAGTAACCCAGTATTTTTGAAAGATACTAACATCTCTTGGTGTTAGTTTTCAATCACCATCCCAAACAGATTCTAACGGGTAAGCTCTAGACTTTGTTCATAATCACAACCACGTTTCCTAAAATCCTTAGATAAATTGGAATGTAAGAGAATGTTGAAACATTAATAACACTGTATTCTATATGAGCAGCAATATGTATTCATTTATTTAACTAGGTAAGTCAGTTAATATAAACAAACTCTTATTTATAATGACGGCCTACCAAAAGACAAAAGGCCTTCTGTGTGAACGGGGGCCTGGGATTAAAAATAAAACTAAAGGACAAAACACACATCGCGACAAGAGAGACACCACAACACTACATAAAGAGAGACCAAAAGACAACAACATAGCATGGCAGCAACACATGACAACACAGCATGGTAGCAACACCACATGACAACAATATGGTAGCAACACAATATGGCAGCAGCACAACATGGTAGAAGCACAAAACATGGTACAAACATTATTTGGCATAGACAACCGCACAAAGGCAAGAAGGTAGAGACAACAATACATCACACGAAGCAGCCACAACTCTCAGTAAGAGTGTCCAACATTGAGCCTTTGATTGAAGAGATGGAGATAAAACTGCCCAGTTTGAATGTTTGTTGCAGCTCGTTCCAGTCGCTAGCTGCAGTGAACTGAAAAGAGGAGCAACCCAGGGATGTGTGTGCTTTGGGGACCTTTAACAGAATGTGACTGGCAGAACGGGTGTTGTATGTAGAGGATGAGGGCTGCAGGAGATATCTCAGATAGGGGGAAGTGAGGCCTAAAATGGTTTTATAAATAAGCATCAACCAGTGGGTCTTGTGACAGGTATACCGAGATGACCAGTTTACAGAGGAGCAATGTCCTGTAAGGAGCATTGGTGACAAATCTGAAAAGAACATCTAGCCGCTCAAGAGCACCCTTACCTGCTGATCTATAAATTATGTCTCCGTAATCTAGCATGGTCATCTGAATCAGGATTAGTTTGGCACCTGGGGTGAAAGAGGAGTAATTACAATAGAGGAAACCACATCTAGATTTAACCTTAGCCTGAAGATTTGATATGTGCTGAGAGAAGGACAGTGTACCGTCTAGCCATACTCCCAAGGACTTGTATGAGAAGACTACCTAAAGCTCTTTTTTTATTTTAACTAGGCAAGTCAGTTGTGAACAAATTCTTATTTACAATGACAGCCTAGGAACAGTGGGTTAACTGCCTTGTTCAGGGGCAGAACAACAGAGTTTTACCTTGTCAGTTCAGGGATTCAACCTTTCGGATGCTGGTGTAACAGAATAGCTTCCGTCCCTCTCCTCGCCCCAACCTGAACTCGAACCAGGGACCTTCTGCCCACATCAACCAGTCACTCACGAAGCATCATTACCCAACACTCCACAAAAGCCACGGCCCTTGCAGAGCAAGGAGAACCACTCCTTCAAGGTCTCTGAGCAAGTGACATCACCGATTGAAACGCTGTTTAGAACGCACCACCGCTAACTAGCTAGCCGTTTCACATCCGTTACACTCACCCCCCTTTTGACCTCCTCCTTTTCCGCAGCAACCAGTGATCCGGGTCAACAGCATCAATGTAACAGTATAACATTAGACCGCCCCCTCGCCCATACCCGGGCGAGAAACCAGGGACCCTCTGCACACATCAACCAGTCACTCACGAAGCATCGTTACCCATCACTCCACAAAAGCCACGGCCCTTGCAGAGCAAGGAGAACCACTCCTTCAAGGTCTCAGAGCAAGTGACGTCACCGATTGAAACGCTATTTAGCGTGCACCACCGCTAACTAGCTAGCTGTTTCACATCCGTTACACTGGCCCAACGCTCTAACCACTAGGCTACCTGGCGCCAAACCCTCAGAAGTAGTAATCACACCTGGAAGGAAGCTTTCTCATCCATTTATATTCAGATGATACAGTCTTATACTCAGCTGGCCCCTCCCCAGATTTCATGTTAAAAGCTCTACAATAAATTTTTCTTAGTGTACAAACAAGCTTTCTCTACCCTTAACCTTGTTCTGAACACCTCCACAACAAAGGTCATGTGGTTTGGTAAGAAGAATGCCCCTCTCCCCATAGGGGCATTTATTACTGACAAGTTCCTCCACCGCTTTTGATAAACAGGGCAAAATAGAAATTGGCCTATAACAGTTAGAATCAGCTTGATCTTCCCCTTTAAATAAAGGATGCCCCGTGGCTGCTTTCCAACCAATGGGACAGGTTAAATAGTTCAGAGATAGGCTTGGCGATGATAGGGGCCGCAACCTTAAAGAAAATATCTAAGAGCCATTTGAAAGTTAAATGTTTAAAACCAGACAACCGAGCACTGAAGGTGTTCCTTGGTAGCGATTGCTAATCCACCACCTTTGGAAGATCTGTCTTGCCGAAAAAGGTTACAAGCGGAAAGATTAACACCAGATTTCAAAACACTCTTCCTTAACCACATCTCAGTAATGACCAACACATTTGGATTGGAGCTGTGTACTTTCAATTGGTCAATTTTAGGTAATAAGCTTCTAGTGTTAACGAACAGAAAACCCAAGCTTTTACGAGAGCAGAAATCAGTGAAGCAGATACAGTATCAGAGCACAAGTCAGAATTGGGGCTAGCAACAGGGTGTACATGCACATTTCCAGATATCATCAGCAGTAATACAATAATTTGTTTATGTCATTTGTAAGGAAATGACCGGGCCAATGTGCAGCGTGGTAAGCGTACATTATTTTATTTTAAATGTCGCCAACAAAACAATAAACAACAAAACAAACGTGAAGCTCTGTAAGGCTATACACACCCACTAACAAAGACAACAACCCACAAATGAGAAAAGGAAAAAAGGCTGCCTACGTATGATTCCCAATCAGAGACAACGATAGACAGCTGTCCCTGATTGAGAATCATACCCGGCCAAAAACGGAGAACGAGAAAGCATAGACTTTCCCACCCGAGTCACACCCTGATCAAACAAACATAGAGCGTAAGGGCGTGACAATTTGGGTGTGCATCAGACGGCACTTTGATTTTCGTGAAAACGACTCCACAGATGTAGCTCTTTTGCAATTTGTGGATAAAATCTTTACAGCCGTTAACAACAATGAATACACTCTTGGCATCTTTTTAGATTTATCCAAAGCGTTTGACAGGGTTGATCATAAAATATTGCTTTCCAAATTGCATTATTATGGTTTTTATGATTACACATATAATTGGTAATATAGTTATGTTTATGATAGAGAATATTTTGCTTATGCAAATGGTTGTGCAGTTACCAGGGCCAAGATATCCCGTAGAATGCCACAGGGTTCGATAGTTGCACCTTTGCTATTCCTAATCTATATCAATGACCTTGCTGCTGTGTCTTCTACCGTACTTCATATTCTCTTTGCTGAGGATACCAATTTGGTTTTATCACACAATAAGTTAGATTCACTAATTAATGAAGCAAACTCGGGCAATGACCACATTTTCTGAATGTTTCCAGATAAACAAATTATCTTTAAATGTAAAAAAAATGTGCAAGTAAGACTAAGAAATATATATATTTTTTAGAAGAGCCAGAATCTGAATTGGTGGGGATGAAATTAAAGAAGTCCCATCCACTAAATTCCTCAGAGTTGTAATTGATGAAAAGTTGTCCTGGGAAGATCACACTCAATTTGTCTGCAGCAAAGTGATGAAATCTGTTGGTGTCATCAAACATATTAGTGGTTTGGTTCATCAGGCATGCTTCCTAACTCTATTTTATAGCTTCATTTACCCATATCTCATTTACTGTAATTTTATCTGGGCCAGTACATATGCCTCCTACTTACAAAATTACTCATCAGACAAAATACATTTGTAAGACTAGCCAACTTCTCTAATTACCTGGCTCCATCGGCACCTTTGATTTAGAAACTCAATATCTTGTCTATTTACGACATTAAAGCATGCCAATTATGCACTTTAATCTACAAATACTCTTATCCTCCCAGATAGTTTACCTAAACCCTTCAATGGATTCTTCCAGGTTAATTCTGAAATCCATCTATCCCCAAACCCCCCCAAAAAGAAGAGCCTTCAGCAGATAATAGACTAGATCTGGGATATAGCTCCTTTCTGATCGCATCTGAAGTATATCGAGACCAGAGAAACACCTGGATGTGTGGAATTGTTTTTCTTCTCTCCTCTCTTCCAGAGTGTGGAGATGAGAGGAGAGAAAGGGGGATGAAAGGAGGAGTGAAAGAGGGGTGAAAGAGAGGTATTCAGGTGGAGGTGTGCGCCAGGGTCATGGTCTGTCAGCAAACAATAGTGTTTGCTTTTTCTCCTTCACCGTAAAAACACAATTACCTCCAAGCTCTGAATGTGAAGTACCTTGTGTCCAAAGTTTTATCAATGACGGCATTCATGTGTCACATTGACCCTCTTATGGGCGAGCTGAGTCAATAGACAAATTGAGGTCCAGGCACAGAGACCAAGCAGATCACAATCAATGCAGATGTAAAGTGGAGAATGAAGTCACGTTATTGATAATGGAGGAGGGTGTATATAGTCTCTGTCCTGAATAAGCATGGAGTAGTCTTTTTATTATGGGAATCGGCATCAAAATCCACATTAAAGACTTGCATCATAACGCTCATGAAGTACGTATTACACCTAGATATCGTATGTATTTACCGATATGTACTCTATGTTTGACGTTTTCAATGTATGTAGTAGTTCAGCCCTTGACTAATCATGTTCTGTGCTGTGTATTATGTTATGTTTAATGTGGAGCCCAGGAAGAGTAACTGATGCTTTTGCAGAGGCTAATGGGGATCCTAATAAATACCAAAATAATAAACGTAGCGTCATTTTCCCAAATATCATGGTAATGTCAAGCTCAGGGCAGTATAACATGTTTTCATATCTTGCCTCGTATGTTATCGCTACAAGGTCACGCTATCCCAGTTATTGTTTTCCCCAGCTAGATTATGGTTTATTTATTTTCTCATTTCCATGGAGAGACCAAAACTACACAGATGAAAACAATACAAACAGAGGAACATTTCAACGTTCAGCGTTTCAAAATACATCATCATGCCACCCTGGTAGGTCAAGGGCTTCTCTCCTCTCTCTCTCTGTCTCTCTCTGTCTGTCTGTCTCTCTGTCTCTCTCTCTCTCTCTCTCTCTCTCTCTCTCTCTCTGTCTCTCTCTCTGTCTCTCTCTCTCTGTCTGTCTGTCTCTCTGTCTCTCTCTCTGTCTCTCTCTGTCTCTGTCTCTCTCTGTCTCTCTCTGTCTGTCTGTCTCTCTGTTCCTCTCTCTCTCTCTCTCTCTCTCTCTCTCTCTCTGTGTCTGTCTCTCTGTCTCTCTCTCTCTCTCTCTCTCTCTCTCTCTCTCTCTCTCTCTCTCTCTCTCTCTCTCTCTCTCTCTCTCTCTCTCTGTCTGTCTGTCTCTCTGTCTCTGTCTCTGTCTCTGTCTCTCTCTGTCTCTCTCTGTCTGTCTGTCTCTCTGTTCCTCTCTCTCTCTCTCTCTCTCTGTCTGTCTGTCTCTCTCTCTCTCTCTCTCTCTCTCTCTCTCTCTCTCTCTCTCTCTCTCTCTCTCTCTCTCTGTGTGCAATCGGTGATTGTTCCAGTCCAAGTTTACAGTAAATCATTTTTATTAATTTAGAATTGAAAGCTTGAATTGGAAGAAAGGGATTGAAATTCCTTCCTAACCGACCAAACAAACTTTAAGAATGTACAACAGAATATACCTGAGTTCATACTCGTAGTCCGATGGCCAGAGAAACAATGGTATGTTTTAGATAAGTAAATAATCCACATGATAAAGTAAACATGACTGGTATTTATTTCCATGTGTTCGTGATCTGTTCTTGTTTGTTGGATTTTATATTTAACGTTCTACACCAAATGTAGAATTCTATGAGGTCAATATTGCTGTAGTTATAATTGATAGCATTTCCCTGTGCTTGTTGTATAGGTTCATGTAAAAGTAATTTATGTCATGTAGTTTATCTTCATACAGGTAACTTTTTGTATGATTAATCACTGATTTCAGAGAAAGGGCTTCAAACCTATGTCGTAACCTTTTTCAGGCACGATGTCCTTGGGTGTTCTTGTGGAGCTATTGTAAGGGCCTTCACAAAGTATCCATTTAACTGAAAATAAATACACTTTTTGTTTAGCTCAGTCTGACAATTCGCTGACATCAATTCACAGCCCACTAAGGAGACCACACTAATCACACCCCACTAATCACACCCCACTAAGGAGACCACACTAATCATACCCCACTAATCATATCCCACTAAGGAGACCACACTAATCATACCCCACTAATCATATCCCACTAATTATACCCAACTAAGGAGACCCCACTAATCACACCCCACTAATTATACCCCACTAAGGAGACCCCACTTAATCATACCCCACTAATCATACCCTACCTATCATACCCCACTAAGGAGGCCCCAGTAAGTAGACCCCACTAATCATACCCCACTAATCACAGCCCACTAAGGAGACCCCACTAAGGAAACCCCACTAAGGAAACCCCACTAAGGAGATGCCACTAATTATACCCCAGTAAGGAGACCCCACTAAGGAGACCCCACTAAGGAAACTCCACTAATCATACCCCAGTAAGGAGCGTTGCATGTAATTGGGAGCTCTTGCATAGCTATTTTAAGGGCCAACAATTTAGATATTTTAAGTATCCCATCATAATGAAAAATAACAACAGAAATGATCCTTTCAGTCCTACAAGCCACTAAAATCATTTCAGTGGAGGAGTGTTGCCAAACCGTCAGGAAGGCAGGCAGAGTACAATTCATATCTACCCTAGTGTCACACCCTTGGATCAATGCAGGAGAGTAACTTGACTTCTGTTGTGTCGTAAATCATGTTGATACCCACACAAACATGACCCTGTGTCTCCAGTTGAGGCTGTAAAGCCTCCCTTTTAGACAGCCAGGCTGAATCCAAAATGGCTCCCTATTCCCTTTATAGTGCACTACTTTAGTTTAGTGCACTAAATAGAGAATAGGGCACCAGTTGGGACAAACACAGAGACATTTCCATTAAGGATTCTTCCGCTGCTCTTGGGCCGAGGCCAGGCCTGGCTCCCATAAAGAGTGATTATTTTGCATCCATCTCCCAGAGACCACTGTGGAGAAAAGGTGAAATTGATTGGCCACAAAGAGTGAAGTTTCTCCGAATAGAATGTATTTTTTTTCTTTTTTTTCGTTTTCACGGCAACGGTCACTCAGCAATTATTTTCCAAACAGACAATGGAAGTTATGCAGCCCCTGGACATTCAGCCTGTTGAGTTTCCTGCCAAGTTCAGAGGGACTTAGAAAAGTAGTATTTCAGGAAGTAAAAAGGGAGATTGACCTTTTCCAAAAATGTGCATTTCAACTGTCCAGAAGAAGATTTCAACTGAATGTGTGTAACTGCAGTCACAGTGTGACTGTGTGACAAAGCCTTGTATGAAACGTGTGATGGACTGAGAGTAAGTACCATACTCCAGAAAACATGGTATAAATTACATTTTAAACTGGGTGAATTGAGCCCTGAATGCCGATTGGCTGTCAGCCGTGGTATATCAGACAAATATCAAACAGAACAGGAATTTGTGGTATATGGCCCTTATACCAAGACTAAGGGCTGTGTCCAGGCACAGCCCTTAGCCGTGGTACAGTATATTGGCCATACTCCACACCCTCCTCATGCCTTATTACTTCATTAGAAGCGATATCCCAGCTGTACTGATGAACTGGATGACATGGGGTGAGGATCTTCTGTGGTCTGACGGTGAGATCTAAGAGTGCTGCTGTCTTTTGTATGGCCTGTGGCCACGATAGGGGTATTTCCTGTCTTCAATTATGTAACATATCATTTTCAAGGCTATCTGTGTGTGATCCGTCCCCTCACAGTAACCACACATCCTCACTCCATGTCAACAACAGTCCCTCAGGGTGACTATTATAGCCAGGGTAAATTATCCACATCCCAAATGGCACCCTCTTCCCTTTATAGTGCACTATACAAATTAATGAACTAAATAGAGACTAGGGTGCCATTTGGGACGCATTCCTTATCTAGTGTAAACACTTTTGTTTATTTTCCCTACGAAGTGAGTCAGAGGAATAATTTTTTTAAATTTTAAGCTATCAAAGGCCGTACAGCCACAGAACAGCCACAGAGGGATGAGTCCATGTGTTCTGAAAGTGTGTGCTCTCCTATCGTGCATGCTGCTGATAGGACACCAGAGGATAGAGTCATCCAGGGTTGGCTAGCTGCCATGACACGCCGTAGCCACAACAAACAGGGGCTGTTGGAGGAAACTTGGCGTTGGCTCCGGGTTTGTCTCAGTGAGGCAAAGTCAATGTCTTCAAAGAGGACAGACGTGCTTGGCAGTCATACTTGTATACCCTTCCAGTGGATTCTTGAAAAGTGCAAGAAGTACGTTCTTCAAAAACAGTCATTGTTCCCTGTTAGAGTCACTTGCATCACTCTCTGAATCCCATCTCCTCATCTCCTCTATTTCGCTAGGCTCTTTCTACTCCACATTTCAAAATGAGCAAGTCACTTCTGAGAAAAAACGACTGAGGAAACATCTTCACAGGCTGATACTATGAAAAGTGCTACCTTTCACACATTAAAATGTATTGCAGTAACCTACATCATTGCTGAATGGCAGGTACACATTGGATGTCTGAGCAGAGCAGGTACACATTGGATGTCTGAGCAGAGCAGGTACACATTGGATGTCTGAGCAGAGCAGGTACACATTGGATGTCTGAGCAGAGCAGTTACACATTGGATGTCTGAGCAGAGCAGTTGCACATTGGATGTCTGAGCAGAGCAGGTACACATTGGATGTCTGAGCAGAGCAGGTACACATTGGATGTCTGAGCAGAGCAGTTGAACATTGGATGTCTGAGCAGAGCAGGTACACATTGGATGTCTGAGCAGAGCAGGTACACATTGTATGTCTGAGCAGAGCAGTTACACATTGGATGTCTGAGTAGAGCAGTTACACATTGGATGTCTGAGCAGAGCAGTTGCACATTGGATGTCTGAGCAGAGCAGTTACACATTGGATGTCTGAGCAGAGCAGTTACACATTGGATGTCTGAGCAGAGCAGTTGCACATTGGATGTCTGAGCAGAGCAGTTACACATTGGATGTCTGAGCAGAGCAGTTACACATTGGATGTCTGAGCAGAGCAGTTACACATTGGATGTCTGAGCAGAGCAGTTACACATTGGATGTCTGAGCAGAGCAGTTACACATTGGATGTCTGAGCAGAGCAGTTGCACATTGGATGTCTGAGCAGAGCAGTTACACATTGGATGTTTGAGTAGAGCAGTTACACATTGGATGTCTGAGCAGAGCAGATACACATTGGATGTCTGAGCAGAGCAGTTGCACATTGGATGTCTGAGCAGAGCAGTTACACATTGGATGTCTGAGCAGAGCAGTTGCACATTGGATGTCTGAGCAGAGCAGTTACACATTGGATGTCTGAGCAGAGCAGTTGCACATTGAAACCGGGCCAAGTTCCACTGGTTCCACTGCTCCCTTGACAGTTGGCGTCAGAATTACAGGCTCTAGCAGATAGAGTGTTGTAATTCTGTAATGTTCTTTGTGAGGAAGTTATTACAGCCATAAAACAGCCTCCATCAATTAGGGACTGTGCTCATGGTCGGACACATTCCATTGAACAATTTCCAAGAGCAGGGTGAGAAAAGGTTAGTGGTGTTGGACTGCTGGTCTACTGCTCTCTCCCTGAGGAGTCAAAATTGGTTGGGTGGTAGGGGTGTTTGGATATTTGAACTAGTCAGGCCAGCTGCTTTGAAGGAAGTGCAAATCTGGTTCGTTCAGGTTGATGTCCTGATTCTAAAAGTATTGATAGAGGCATGGCCTTGATAGGAAAGAGAACATTCATAGTAACAACCCAGTGGGGAAAAAAGTGTTTTAACTGACCTCAATAAACTGGGATGAATCTACGTTTCCATTTTAGTCACTTAGCGACATACAATTAGTGCATTCATCTTAACCATGTGCAGTCTAAGCCCTGTCTAAGCCAGGGGATGGGGGTTCTACTAAGCTATATGGAATTGTTTTAAGAAGGTCAGACCAAGGACAATTTAGCTATTTGAATTTAAATTTTGAGGTCCCATTTACTTCAGAGAGAATATGAACTTTGAGTATGCTAGGGTGGTTATAGTGTTGAGTTGGCGCTTTAACATCACATCATTTGGAGGTTCTAGCTTATTTTGGGACAGAATTAGAGTTGCGTCATTTTATTAGTCCAGGAGAGGCTATACGGACACGCCTGATGCCCAAATTGATGAGGTATGTAGCGTAGCTGAGAGTCAAGTGTGCAGACAAATGGATTTGGTTTAATTACTACAGTCAGTCTTTCTGATTAGCCCTTCCCAGCTAGCTAGTTTATGCTGGCTAGCTGGAAACAACAGCAGTATAACTCTAGTTAAATGTTGTTCATTTCAATGGGCGAGGGAGAAATAACTTGTAGTATTGATCACCATCTGGATTTCAGCATGACATGCCAATTAGCTAACGTAATGACAAGCAGGTGCGAGGGGCTTGCTGACGTGAGACTTTCCACCGGGATAAAAGCTGTAGGCTATTACATGTGGCTGGCTGTAGCTAACTTGGACAATTTGTTCCATTCCCCTTGATGTCAGCTATTAGGTGAATGGTCAGGCGCAGGACACAGGTATGAGTAATAATCTGATAATAATAATCTGAATTTACTCAAAGTGTAAGCAATGTTCCAACAAGAACAATACAAATATCCAGAGCACAAAAACGAACCCACATGACAATGACAATCACTCACAAAACAGAAAGGGAGCAAGATGGTTAAATAAGGAACGTTGATTATGGAATGGAAACCAGGTGTGTATAATGCGGACAAAACTAAAATTAAATTTAAACATGGATCGGTGGTGACTAGAAAGCCGGTAACATCAACCACCGAATGCCGCCCAAACACAAAGAGGGACATTAAAACCATTCATCCACCGCAGGAGCCTCGATCTGATGCCACGGTGCCAGGACCGTCCGTTAACCTAGCACACACTGAAAAGGTGATAGGTTAGTGGAAGAGTGGCGGAGGGAGTTTTGGGCCATCTCCGCCCAGGGGATGAAAGCCGCCCACTCCCCCGGCCGGTCCTGGCAATAGGACCGCAGAAACCTAACCACATCCTGGTTGACTCTCTCCACCTGACCGTTACTCTCGGGGTGAAAACCTGAGGTGAGGCTGACCGAGACCGCAGGCGTTCCATAAACACCCTCCAGACTTTAGATGTGAATTGGGGACCTCGATCAGAAACTCTATCCTCAGGCACCCCGTAGTGCCGGAATACGTGGGTGAACAGGGCCTCCGCAGTCTGTAGAGCCGTAGGAAGACCAGGCAAAGGAAGGAGACGGCAGGTCTTAGAAAACCGATCCATAATAAACAGGATCGCGTTGTTACCCCGTGACGGGGGAATATCCGTCACGAAATTCACCGATAGGTGTGACCACGGTCGTTGTGGAATGAGAAGGGGTTGTAATTTCCCTCTTGGCAGGTGTCTAGGTGCTTTGCTCCGTGCACACATTGAGCAGGAGGAAACATAAACCCTCACGTCCTTAGCTAACATGGGCCACCAGTACTTCCCAGCAAGACAGCGCACTGTCCCGACCGATGCCAGGATGACCAGAGGAGGGTGACGTGTGAGCCCAACCGATCCAACGATCATGGACATCAAACGGAACGTACAGATGGCCAACTGGACACTGTGTGGGAGTGGGCTCTGCACGTGATGCCCGCTCAATGTCCGCGTCCACCTCCCATTCCACCGGTGCCACAAGGCAAGAAGCTGGAATTATGGGAGTGGGATCCACGGACCGCTCCTCAGTGTCATACATCAGGGACAGTGCGTCTGCCTTCACGTTCTGGGAACCTGGTCTGTATTATAG
Source organism: Oncorhynchus clarkii lewisi (assembly GCF_045791955.1). Taxonomy (NCBI): domain Eukaryota; kingdom Metazoa; phylum Chordata; class Actinopteri; order Salmoniformes; family Salmonidae; genus Oncorhynchus; species Oncorhynchus clarkii. The sequence continues at coordinate 86,037,056 of NC_092150.1, forward strand.
GGTGAAAACAAAGCGGGTGAAAAACATGGCCCACCTCGTCTGACGAGGGTTCAGTCTCCTCACTGCCAGAATGTACTCCAGATTGCGGTGGTCAGTCCAAATGAAGAAAGGGTGTCTAGCCCTCTCAAGCCAATGTCTCCACGCCTTCCGGTCCCCCACATCATAGTTTCGCTCTGCCGGGCTGATGTCACGCCCTGACCTTAGAGTTCCTTTTTATGTCTCTATTTGGTTTGGTCAGGGTGTGATTTGGGGTGGGTATTCTATGTTCTATTATTTGTATTTCTATGTTTTGGCTGGGTAGGGTTCTCAATCAGGGACAGCTGTCTATCGTTGTCTCTGATTGAGAACCATACTTAGGTAGTCCTTTTTCCACCTGTCTTTGTGGGAAGTTGACTTTTGTTTATGGCACATAGCCTGTAGCTTCACGGTTGTTTTCTCGTTTGTTGTTTTGTTGGCGTCATTTTTTATCATAAAGAAAATGCACCACGCTGCACCTTGGTCCTCTTCTTTCAACGGCCGTGACAGAACTTCCCACCACCAACAACGGACCAAGAACAGTGGTAAGGAGGAGCAGCGTGTTCAGGATTCATGGACTTGGGAGGCGATCCTGGACGGTAAGGGACCCTGGAGGCAGGCTGGGGAGTATCGCCGTCCGCCGTCCGCCGTCCAGCTTTACGAAGGGACACCGCTAGCAAGGAATACCGAGAGGCAGCCTCTCCAAAACAATTTTGGGGGGCACATGGGGAGTGTGGCTGAGTCAGGTTGGGGACCTGAGTCAACTCCCCCAGCTTACCGTGGCGAGCGTTGTACTGGTCAGGCACCGTGTTATGCGGTGGAGCGCCGATGTCTCTCCATGCACAGCCAGGTGCGCTACCTTCCAGCTCCCCGAATCGGCCACCAGTGCGTCTCTACGGCCCAGGATATCCTGCACCGGCTCTGCGCACTGTGTCTCCGGTGCGTCTGCACAGCCCAGTGCATCCTGTGCGTCCTGTGTCTGCACCCCGCATGTGCCGGGCCAAAGTAACCATCCAGCCAGGAAGGGTTGCGCAGTCTCCTAGCTCGATACCTCCAGTGTGTCTCCACGGCCCAGTGTATCCGGTGCCTCTGCCAAGGACAGGGCCTCCTGTATGTCTCTCCAGCCTGGTGAGTCCTGTGCCTGTGCCCAGAACTAATCCTCCTGTATGTCTCCCCAGCCTGGTGAGCCCTGTGGCAGCTCCACATACCAGACTGCCCATACGTCTCCTCCCTCCAGTGATGATCCATGGCAAGAAGCCTCCAGTGATGATCCATGGCAAGAAGCATCCAGTGATGATCCACGGCAAGAAGCCTCCAGTGATGATCCATGGTAAGAAGCCTCCAGTGATGATCCATGGCAAGAAGCCTCCAGTGATGATCCATGGCACGAAGCCTCCTGCGACAGTCTCCAGTCCGGAGCCTCCAGTGAGGGTCCCCTGTCCGGAGCCTACAGCGACGGTCCCCAGTCCGGAGCCTCCAGCGACGGTCCCCTGTCCGGAGCCTCCAGCGACGGTCTCCAGTCCGGAGCCTCCAGCAACGGTCTCCAGTCCGGAGCCTCCAGCGACAGAATCCAGTCCGGATCCCCCAGAGACGGTCTCCAGGCCGGAGCCTCCAGAGACGGTCTCCAGTCCGGAGCCTCCAGAGACGGTCTCCAGTCCGGATCCCCCTGAGACGGTCTCCAGTCCGGAGCCTCCAGAGACGGTCCCCAGTCCGGAGCCTCCAGTGACGATCTCCAGTCCGGAGCCTCCAGAGACGGTCTCAAGTCAAGAGCCCCAGAGACGGTCTCCAGTCCGGGGTCCGCAGCGAGGGCGCCCAGTCCGGGGCCCGCAACGAGGGTCCCCAGTCCGGGGCCCGCAACGAGGGTCCCCGCACCAGAGGTGCCACCAATGTGGGGTGTGCCAGTGGTGGAGCGGGGTCTGCGTCCCGCACCTGAGCCGCCACCGTGGATAGATGCCCACCCAGACCCTCCCCTATAGGTTCAGGTTTTGCGGCCGGAGTCCACACCTTTGGGGGGGGTAATGTCACGCCCTGACCTTAGAGATCCTTTTTATGTCTCTATTTGGTTTGGTCAGGGTGTGATTTGGGTGGGTATATTCTATTATTTGTATTTCTATGTTTTGGCCGAGTTCTCAATCAGGGAGAGCTGTCTATCATTGTCTCTGATTGAGAACCATATATAGGTAGCCCTTTTTCCACCTGTCTTTGTGGGAAGTTGACTTTTGTTTATGGCACATAGCCTGTAGCTTCACGATTGTTTTCTCGTTTTTTGTTTTGTTGGCGTCATTTTTTATAATAAAAGAAAATGTACGCTCACAACGCTGCGCCTTGGTCCTCTTCTTTCAACGGCCGTGACAGCTGAGCTTCTTTGAAAAGACAGCACAGGGGCGGAGCTTTAGTGGCGCACCCAAGCGCTGAGACAGCACAGCCCCTATCCCAGCCTCGGACGCATCCACCTCAACTATGAACGCTAAGGAGGGATCATGATGAGCCAGCATGGGAGCCGAGGTAAACAGAGCCTTCAGGTGACCAAAAGCCCTGTCCGCCCCAGCTGACCACTGCAGTCGCACCGCTCCCCCCTTCAGCAAGGAGGTAATGGGAGCTGCTACCTGACCAAAACCCTGGATAAACCTCCGGTAGTAGTTGGCAAACCCTAAGAACCGCTGCACCTCCTTTACCGTGGTTGGCTGAAATGCGGTCATTCTCCATCTCCACACCTGACGTGGAAAAGTGGTACCCTAGGAAGGAGATGGACTGTTGGAAGAACAGACATTTCTCAGCCTTGACGTATAGGTCATGCTCTAGCAGTCGACCAAGCACACATGCTCGGCGTGTGTAGTGGAGTATATTAGAATGTCATCTATATACACCACTACACCTGCCCGTGCAGGTCCCTAAAAATCTAATTTACGAAGGATTGGAAATCTGATGGAGCATTCATCAACCCGTACGGCATGACATGGTACTCATAGTGCCAAGAGGTGGTGCTAAATGCCGTCTTCCACTCATCCCCCCCCCCCCCCCCAGATACGCACCAGGTTGCAAGCGCTCCTGAGATCCAATTTTGTGAAGAAGTGCGCCCCGTGCAATGACTCTTTTATACTGGTTATGAGAGGTAGCGAGGAGGTAACTGTATTTTACCGTGATCTGATTTTAACCTCGATAGTCAAGACACGGGCGCAAATCTCCATCCTTCTTCTTCACAAAAAGGAAGAGGCAGGTGAAGTGGAAGGCCAAATGTAGGAAGGCCCAGAGATTCGGTGACATATGTTTCCATAGCCGCCATCTCCTCCTGTGACAGAGGATACACGTGACTCCTGGGAAGTGCAGCGTCTACCAGGAGATTTATCGCACAATCCCCCTGTCGATGGGGTGGTAATTGAGTCGCCTTCTTTTTACAGAATGCGAGTGCCAAATCGGCATATTCAGAGGGGATATGCATGGTGGAGACCTGGTTTGGACTCTCCACCGTAGAGGCACCTAAGGAAACACCTACACACCTCCCTGAGCACTGACGGGACCATCCTTTGAGAGCCCTCTGTTGCCACGAAATAGTGTGGTTCCCTCTTTCCCCCCAACCAGGGAAGGCCCGAAACAACAGGAAACGCAGGAGAGTCGATCAGGAAGAGACTAATTCTCTCCTCATGACCCTCCTGCGTTATCATACAGAATGGAGCTGTGACCTCCCTAATTAGCCCCGACCCCAAAGGACGACTATCTATAGGGAAGGGAACATCAACAGGACCAATAGGGATCCCTAATCTAAGTGCAAAGGAACGGTCAATAATGTTCCGAGCTGCGCCTGAATCTACTAGCGCCTTATGCTGGGAACGCGGGGAAAACTCAGGAAATTCTATATACAACCACATGTGTGCAACAAGGAGCTCTGGGTGAGTTTGTGTGCCTACTCACCTGGGATGATGCACCAGTGCTCCGCCTGCTACCTCGACCCCTGGGGAACCTCCCCAGCACCGATCAGCAGTGTGCCCGCTGCGGCCACAGGTGGTGCAGGGAATGGTCCCCCTCCGGTCCCCCTCATAGCAGCACCTCCCAGGTCCATCGGTGTTGGATCAGAGGTGCTGGGGGATGGAACTGCCGGACCCCAATCCGGACGTCCGCAGGAGGCCAAAAGGTTATCCAGCAGGATGGTTAGGTCCACCAGCTTGTCAAGGTTAAGGGTGGTGTCCCTGCAGGCTAGCTCCCTATGAACGTCCTTCATTTCATCTCGCACCGCGCCAGAGTTCTAAAGTCCAGAGCGAACTCTTGAGCGCTCCTCATCCCCTGTCTTAGATGGTACAAGCGTTCCCCCAACGCTCTCCCTTCAGGTGGATGATCGAAAACCGGGTGAAATCCTCGTAATTGGGCCTTCCCTTCCCCAGATGGCGTTGGCACATTCCAGGGCTTTACCAGCGTCCCGAAGGAGCCGGCTGAACAGCTGCCATGTAGAGCTTCAGCTGGAGTAGTAACCCCTGGCACCCGGCAGCCGTTCTGTCATACGCTCCAGGGAGCGAGAGCCGAATCCCACTGGATCTTGATGAAGGAGGGGTGGACATCAGTGGAGGTTTTTGTGGGAGCTGGGGTGGTAACCGGAAAACCCCCCTCTCTCCCATCGGTCCATGGTTTGCAGCACGTGATCCATGGCTGTACTGAGACTCTGTAACATAGTCGCATACTGCTGAATGCGCTCCTCCACTGGGAGAGGAGGGTTGGCTGCACCTGCTGATTCCATTCTATGGTGAGTGATTCTGTCAGCGATTAGGTGAATGGATAAGCGGAGTCAGGCGAAGGACACAGGTATGAGTAATAATCTGAATTTACTCAAAATGTAAACAAAGAACAAATACAAATATCCAGAGCACAAAAACGAACAAACATGACAATGACAATCACTCACAAAACAGAAAGGGATGGTGATACTTCCGGCGCCGACAGAGATGGCCGCCTCGCTTCGCGTTCCTAGGAAACTATGCAGTTTTTTGTTTTTTTACGTGTTATTTCTTACATTAGTACCCCAGGTCATCTTAGGTTTCATTACATACAGTCGAGAAGAACTACTACTGAATATAAGATCAGCATCAACTCACCATCAGTACGACCAAGAATATGTTTTTCGCGACGCGGATCCTGTGTTCTGCCTTACAAACAGGACAACGGAGTGGATCCTATGCAGCGACCCAAAAAAACGACTCCGAAAGAGAGGGAAACGAGGCGGTCTTCTGGTCAGACTCCGGAGACGGGCACAGCGCGCACCACTCCCTAGCATTCTTCTTGCCAATGTCCAGTCTCTTGACAACAAGGTTGATGAAATCCGAGCAAGGGTAGCATTCCAGAGGGACATCAGAGACTGTAACGTTCTTTGCTTCACGGAAACGTGGCTTACTGGAGAGACGCTATCCGAAGCGGTGCAGCCAACAGGTTTCTCCACGCATCGCGCAGACAGGAAAAAACATCTTTCTGGTAAAAAGAGGGGCGGGGGCGTATGCCTTATGACTAACGTGACATGGTGCGATGAAAGAAACATACAGGAACTCAAATCCTTCTGTTCACCTGATTTAGAATTCCTCACAATCAAATGTAGACCGCATTATCTACCAAGAGAATTCTCTTCGATTATAATCACAGCCGTATATATCCCCCCCCAAGCAGACACATCGATGGCTCTGAACGAACTTTATTTAACTCTCTGCAAACTGGAAACAATTTATCCGGAGGCTGCATTCATTGTAGCTGGGGATTTTAACAAGGCTAATCTGAAAACAAGACTCCCCAAATTTTATCAGCATATCGATTGCGCAACCAGGGGAGGAAAGACCTTGGACCATTGTTACTCTAACTTCCGCGACGCATATAAGGCCCTGCCCCGCCCCCCTTTCGTAAAAGCTGACCACGACTCCATTTTGTTGATCCCTGCCTACAGACAGAAACTAAAACAAGAGGCTCCCACGCTGAGGTCTGTCCAACGCTGGTCCGACCAAGCTGACTCCACACTCCAAGACTGCTTCCATCACGTGGACTGGGAGATGTTTCGTATTGCGTCAGATAACAACATTGACGAATACGCTGATTCGGTGTGCGAGTTCATTAGAACGTGCGTTGAAGATGTCGTTCCCATAGCAACGATTAAAACATTCCCTAACCAGAAACCGTGGATTGATGGCAGCATTCGTGTGAAACTGAAAGCGCGAACCACTGCTTTTAATCAGGGCAAGGTGTCTGGTAACATGACCGAATACAAACAGTGCAGCTATTCCCTCCGCAAGGCTATCAAACAAGCTAAGCGCCAGTACAGAGACAAAGTAAAATCTCAATTCAACGGCTCAGACACAAGAGGCATGTGGCAGGGTCTACAGTCAATCACGGACTACAGGAAGAAACCCAGCCCAGTCACGGACCAGGATGTCTTGCTCCCAGGCAGACTAAATAACTTTTTTGCCCGCTTTGAGGACAATACAGTGCCACTGACACGGCCTGCAACGAAAACATGCGGTCTCTCCTTCACTGCAGCCGAGGTGAGTAAGACATTTAAACGTGTTAACCCTCGCAAGGCTGCAGGCCCAGATGGCATCCCCAGCCGCGCCCTCAGAGCATGCGCAGACCAGCTGGCCGGTGTGTTTACGGACATATTCAATCAATCCCTATACCAGTCTGCTGTTCCCACATGCTTCAAGAGGGCCACCATTGTTCCTGTTCCCAAGAAAGCTAAGGTAACTGAGCTAAATGACTACCGCCCCGTAGCACTCACATCCGTCATCATGAAGTGCTTTGAGAGACTAGTCAAGGACCATATCACCTCCACCCTACCTGACACCCTAGACCACATATGTCAGAGTCAAGGCCCGCGGGCCACATCCGGCCCGCAAGAAGGTTTTTTACGGCCCCTGGGATGATCTTGATTTATTATTAGAACCGGCCCGCAGCAAGCCGGCAGCCCGCAGATCTTTTACACGCACCAATACTACATTTCCCACAATGCAAAGGTGACGCACCGAGCAGTAGGCTGCTTCATTTCAATATTTATTGGCACAGCAGTCGTCAGCATCACAGTAAAATTAACTTTCAGATACCCATCAAAAATGGCAAAACGGAAGGTGGATACTGAGAACCGGGGGTTTCAAACAAGGTGGGAGTCGGAGTATATGTTCACGAAGGTAGCTGGAAAACCTGTGTGTCTTCTGTGTGGAGAAAGTGTGGCGGTACTGAAAGAGTATAATCTGAGACGACATTATGAAACGAAACACGCGGACAAAAACAAGAATATGGACATGGAACAAAGGCTACAAAAGGCAGAGGAATTAAAACGAGGCCTCAAATCTCGACAGGCTCTGTTCAAAAAAGCCAAATCACAAGGCCAGGCTGCTGTCAAGGCCAGTTTTATTTTGGCAGAAGAGATCGCTAAATCAGCCCGGCCATTTACGGAGGGGGATTTCATCAAAAACTGCATGATTAAAGTTTGTGACGAAGTTTGCCCAGAAAAAAGGCAACTCTTTTTAAATGTGAGTCTGAGCAGAAACACCATTGCCGAGAGAGTAGACCAGTTGTCCATCAATCTAAAAGAGCAGCTTGTGAAAAAGGGAAAAGATTTTATTGCATATTCCTTGGCTGTGGATGAGAGCACCGACATTTCTGACATTGCCCAGTTGTCAATTTTCATCCGCGGAGTGGACTCCAACCTAAGCGTGACAGAGGAGTTTTTGGCTTTACGTCCTATGCATGGCACAACTACGGGGCATGATTTGTATGAAGAGGTGTCAAGATGTGTAAATGAGATGGAGCTGCCTTGGGAAAAACTCGTGGGTTTGACAACCGACGGAGCACCTGCGATGTGTGGACACAGGAGCGGACTGGTGGCGAAGATACGGGAAAAGATGCAAGAGGAAAACGCGACAGGTGAGCTGACAGCTTATCATTGTATCATACACCAGGAAGCGTTGTGCGGTAAAGCCTTGAAAATGGAGCATGTAATGAGCATCATCACGCGCACAGTTAACTTTATCAGAGCCAAAGGTTTGAATCACCGCCAGTTCAAGGCATTTCTGACGGAGTTAGAAACGGAGCATGGTGATTTGCCTTATCACACAGAGGTGCGATGGCTAAGCCAGGGAAAGGTGCTTCAAAGATGTTTCGAGCTTCGTGAGGAGATTTGTCTGTTCTTGGACAGCAAAGGGAAAGACACAACACAACTCCGAGACGAAATGTTTCTGTGTGAAATGGCTTTTCTGTGTGACATTACGAGTCATCTGAATGCAATAAACTTGCAGCTGCAGGGTCGGGATCGTGTCATCTCTGATATGTACAGTACAGTGAAGGCATTTAAAACCAAACTGACTCTGTGGGAGACGCAGATGCGGAAAGAAAATTTGAGCCACTTTCCCAGCTGCCAGACCATGAAAGAGAAGCTCTCTACCAGTGCGTTCCCGAGCACACAGTTGGCTGATAAAATAGGTATGCTTGCCGCTGACTTTCGACGCCGATTTGCTGACTTTGAAGCACAAAAAAGCAGGTTGGAACTGCTCGGTAACCCATTTGCTGTTGACGTGGAAAGCTCACCACCAAACCTCCAAATGGAGTTGATTGACCTCCAATGCAATGATGCACTGAGGGCAAAATATGCGGCAGTGGGTGCTGCGGAGTTCGCCCGTTTCCTCCCCGGCACAATGCCCCAGCTGCGCATCCAGGCTGCTCAAACGTTGTCTATGTTTGGCAGCACATACCTGTGTGAACAACTGTTTTCTTTGATGAACCTGAACAAAACATCACACAGAAGTCGACTTACTGCTGAACACCTCCACTCAATTCTGAGGATTTCTTCAGCTCAGAGCCTTACCCCGAACATTGATGAACTTGTGGAAAAGATGGGACACCACCAAGTATCACCCTCAACCTCAAACAAGTGAACATTACTGTGCAATCACATATTTAGAGTTTTTACTCAGTTCAAGTTTAAAAGTTAAAATTTAATATTTGTTTTCACTGCATGTTACTTCTCCTTAAACAAAGTGTTGTTTTTGATTAATAGATTTTTGCACTTTATTTTTTTGTATTTCAATCCAATTATATTTTAAAAATATTTCAGTTGAGTGGATGATAGAAAATTGCTATTATTGTTTTTTCTTTGAAGTAAATTTAGCCCACTTTTGCTAAAATAGAAAATATAGTCTACTGATGGTGCCTTGAATACCGGTTTCTTTCATTTAATGTTCATGTTATGGGGATATTTATATAAAGGAAATTTGTCTTTTGTGTCTGTTGAAAATTAAAGATTACTGACAGAGCCATAAGAAAATATTGCTTTATTTATCTGATCATATTGTAATATATTTGTTAGGTTTTCAGTAGGTTCAATTAGGTTCACTAGACTATATGCGTCATTTAAAAATTTTTCAATGAACATTCGAACAGTCCGGCCCTCGTCTTGTAGCTGATTTTTTTATTTGGCCCTCCGTCCATTTGACTTTGACACCCCTGCCCTAGACCCACTCCAATTTGCTTACCGCCCAAATAGGTCCACAGACGATGCAATCTCAACCACACTGCACACTGCCCTAACCCATCTGGACAAGAGGAATACCTATGTGAGAATGCTGTTCATCGACTACAGCTCGGCATTCAACACCATAGTACCCTCCAAGCTCGTCATCAAGCTCGAGACCCTGGGTCTCGACCCCGCCCTGTGCAACTGGGTACTGGACTTCCTGACGGGCCGCCCCCAGGTGGTGAGGGTAGGCAACAACATCTCCTCCCCGCTGATCCTCAACACTGGGGCCCCACAAGGTTGCGTTCTGAGCCCTCTCCTGTACTCCCTGTTCACCCACGACTGCGTGGCCACGCACGCCTCCAACTCAATCATCAAGTTTGCGGACGACACAACAGTGGTAGGCTTGATTACCAACAACGATGAGACGGCCTACAGGGAGGAGGTGAGGGCCCTCGGAGTGTGGTGTCAGGAAAACAACCTCACACTCAACGTCAACAAAACTAAGGAGATGATTGTGGACTTCAGGAAACAGCAGAGGGAACACCCCCCTATCCACATCGATGGAACAGTAGTGGAGAGGGTAGCAAGTTTTAAGTTCCTCGGCATACACATCACAGACAAACTGAATTGGTCCACTCACACAGACAGCATCGTGAAGAAGGCGCAGCAGCGCCTCTTCAACCTCAGGAGGCTGAAGAAATTCGGCTTGTCACCAAAAGCACTCACAAACTTCTACAGATGCACAATCGAGAGCATCCTGGCGGGCTGTATCACCGCCTGGTATGGCAACTGCACCGCCCTCAACCGTAAGGCTCTCCAGAGGGTAGTGAGGTCTGCACAACGCATCACCGGGGGCAAACTACCTGCCCTCCAGGACACCTACACCACCCGATGTCACAGGAAGGCCATAAAGATCATCAAGGACATCAACCACCCGAGCCACTGCCTGTTCACCCCGCTATCATCCAGAAGGCGAGGTCAGTACAGGTGCATCAAAGCTGGGACCGAGAGACTGAAAAACAGCTTCTATCTCAAGGCCATCAGACTGTTAAACAGCCACCACTAACACTGAGTGGCTGCTGCCAACACACTGACACTGACTCAACTCCAGCCACTTTAATAATGGGAATTGATGGGAAATGATGTAAATATATCACTAGCCACTTTAAACAATGCTACCTTATATAAATGTTACTTACCCTACATTATTCATCTCATATGCATACGTATATACTGTACTCTATATCATCGACGGTATCCTTATGTAATACATATATCACTAGCCACTTTATACTATACTATGCCACTTTGTTTACATACTCATCTCATTTGTACATACTGTACCCGATACCATCTACTGTATCTTGCCTATGCTGCTCTGTACCATCACTCATTCATATATCCTTATGTACATATTCTTTATCCCCTTACACTGTGTACAAGACAGTAGCTTTGGAATTGTTAGTTAGATTACTTGTTATTACTGCATTGTCGGAACTAGAAGCACAAGCATTTCGCTACACTCGCATTAACATCTGCTAACCATGTGTATGTGACAAATAAAATTTGATTTGATTTGATTTTGATTTGATTTGATTTGAAGCCAGACGATTAAATAAGGAACATTGATTATGGAATGGAAACCAGGTGTGTATAATGAAGACAAAACAAAACGAAAATGAAACATGGATCGGAGGTGACTAGAAAGCGGGTGACGTCGACCGCCGAACGCAGCCCGAACAAGGAGAGGGACCAACTTTGGAGGAAGTCGTGACACTTGATTTATATTTTGAGTAGGGTAGCGGCCTACACAAGAAATAACTTGTAATACTGTATGTCATCGTGACACCATCTACTGCTTCTCAATGGGGAGAGTTTACGCTGAAAGCCAGCAACACAACAACATGGGGCACAGTGTAATTTGCTTCCGCTTGCCGCAGAAGTGTGAAGGAAGTAGCTAGAGAGAGTTGCCAATAGCAGGACTGTAAGTCGGTCCCTCTCCTTGTTCGGAAGGCGTTCGGCGTTCGCCGATCGACGTCACCGGCCTTCTAGCCATCACCGATAAACTTTTCATTTTCCTTTTGTTTTGGCTTTGTTTTCTACACACCTGGTTTCAATTCCTTCATTAAATATTAATTATTTAACCCTCTGGTTTCCCCCATGTTTGTGTGCGTGTTTGTTTTATTGTTGGGCTGTATTCTGACGGCTGGTATTACTGTTGGGCTGTATTCTGACGGCTGGTATTACTGTTGGGCTGTATTCTGACGGCTGGTATTATTGTTGGGCTGTATTCTGACGGCTGGTATTACTGTTGGGCTGTATTCTGACGGCTGGTATTATTGTTGGGCTGTATTCTGACGGCTGGTATTATTGTTGGGCTGTATTCTGGCGGCTGGTATTATTGTTGGGCTGTATTCTGACGGCTGGTATTACTGTTGGGCTGTATTCTGACGGCTGGTATTATTGTTGGGCTGTATTCTGGCGGCTGGTATTATTGTTGGGCTGTATTCTGACGGCTGGTATTACTGTTGGGCTGTATTCTAAAGGCTGGTATTATTGTTGGGCTGTATTCTAAAGGCTGGTATTATTGTTGGGCTGTATTCTGACGGCTGGTATTATTGTTGGGCTGTATTCTGGCGGCTGGTATTATTGTTGGGCTGTATTCTGACGGCTGGTATTACTGTTGGGCTGTATTCTGACGGCTGGTATTACTGTTGGGCTGTATTCTGACGGCTGGTATTATTGTTGGGCTGTATTCTGACGGCTGGTATTATTGTTGGGCTGTATTCTGACGGCTGGTATTATTGTTGGGCTGTATTCTGACGGCTGGTATTATTGTTGGGCTGTATTCTGACGGCTGGTATTATTGTTGGGCTGTATTCTGACGGCTGGTATTATTGTTGCCGGGTTTTGTTGTTACGCCCATTTATTCTTGGTTCTGGTATTTTTACCTGCACCATTGTATTGTGTTTGTACTGGTGTTTACTTTATTAAATACCTTGTCCACGCATCTCAGCTCTCCTGAGCCTGACTCCTTTCACCAGTTACCCACATTCTTGACAATTTCTCAGATTAATGGAATGATTCTGAATACTCACCCGTCCCAACATTGGCAGACAAATGTCTAATTCTCGCTGAAGTTTCTACTTTTACCCAGAAGCATAAACTAGCTAACTGGGAAGGGCTCATCAGGATGACTGACTGAACTAGCCTCTTACGTCGACCCGACACGCAAGTGTCCCATCTAGACACCTGGAAATGCAAATGCGCTACGCTAAATGCTAAATGTACTCGTTAAAACTCAAACGTTCATTAAAACACACATGCAGGGTATTGAATTAAAGCTACACTCGTTGTGAATCTAGCCAACAAGTCAGATTTTTAAAATGCTTTTCGGCGAAAGCATGAGAAGCTATTATCTGATAGCATGCAACACCCCAAAATACCTGAAGGCGACGTAAACAAAATAATTAGCGTAGCCGGCACTACACAAATAGCAGAAATAAAATATAAAACATTCATTACCTTTGACGAGCTTCTTTGTTGGCACTCCTATATGCCCCATAAACATCACTATTGGGTCTTGTTTTCGATTAAATCGGTCCATATATACCCAAAATATCCATCTATGGAAACACCGTTTCACCGTTTCAAAACGCAGCGTCATTTTTTAAAATGAAAAAAGTTGACGATAAACTTTCACAAAACACTTTGAAATACTTTTGTAATCCAAATTTAGGTATTAGTAAACGTTAATAATCTATCAAATTGATCACGGGGCGATGTGTATTCAATAGCTCCACGTCTTCAAATCATGTTCGGGAAATCTCTCTTCCAAAACTTCCTGTCGGAGACCGGATGGAATGGGGTCTCTCTCCTTTGTTTGACCAAGAAATAACTCCCAGGAAATTGACAAGACTGGCGACACCGTGTGGAAGCTGTAGGAATTGCAATCCCAGCCCCATTTAATTTGGTCCCTTAAACAATACATGCAAGTGGCGCATGGATATTTTTTCCAGTTTTCAGTGACCAGTTTTTCTTGCGCTTTTCGATCAAACACACGCTCTGTTATAGTCACAGCCGTGATTTAACCAGTTTTAGAAACGTGAGAGTGTTTTCTATCCACACATACTAATCATATGCATATACTATATTCCTGGCATGAGTAGCAGGACGCTGAAATGTTGCGCGATTTTTAACAGAATGTTCGGAAAAGTAGGGGGTCGACTTAAGAGGCTAGCTAGCTGGGAAGGGCTCATCAGGATGACTGACTGAACTAGCTAGCTGGGAAGCTCTCATCAGGATGACTGACTGAACTAGCTAGCTTGGGATGGGCTCATCGGGATGACTGACTGAACTAGCTAGCTGGGAAGGGCTCATCAGGATGACTGACTAAACTCGCTAGCTGTGAAGGGCTCATCAGGATGACTGAATGAACTGACTGAACCCAATCCGTTCATTTCCCCTCGACTCTCGCTGCGTGACATACGTCATCAATTTGTGCACCAGGCGTGCACAAATATAATCTCTCCCCATATAATCTCTCCCCAATTGCTCAGAAAATTTTGCAGAGTTGTAAATTAAACTTAGGCACCGGGTCAGTTTGCTTGAAGGTGTTTCTGGGCGCTTCTTGTGTGAATTGTGTTCAAAGAAAACAATAGAGCTGTCGACTTAGACCAATATGTCATAGACTTTTAATATTGGAAATTCATTATACTATGTCAGGAAGCCTATTAAAACTATTATTTTAAAGATCACAGTCCAACAGAAATAAATTCCTGACCTTTGATCACGTCAAAGTACACATACTGTACGTGAGTGTCCCGCTCCCATGTGTTGCTGCTGTTAATGATGTACTCTGCAGCTGGGTACACATCCATGTTCCCAATTCCCGCCATCTCTGCCCCTCACAAAACTATTTCTAGCCTGCACTATTAACGTTCATGTACCTGCATAACCTCTGCTGTAACATCTGACCACAGAGCTGAGGCACAGCTGAATGACTTAGGTACTCATGAACAACTAACAGAGCAGGGTCTGACCCAGTGACCTAAGGTGACCTGACCACTGTCTGAATGATCTATATCTGGAAGAGAGTAGAGAGGCTTCGGGAAGCAGCGGTGGGAAATAGATCAAATCAGATCAAATGTTATTTGTCACATGTGCTGACTACAACAGGTTTAATTAGACCTTGCCGTGAAATGCTTACTTACAAGCCCTTAACCAACGATGTACTTTTAAGAAATATAAGAGTTTAGAAAATATTTACTAAATAAACTGAAGAATTTTTTTAAATTAAAAATAACACAATAAATAACAATAACGAGGCCATATACAGGGGGTACCGGTACCGAGTCAATGTGAGGGGATACAAGCTAGTAGAGGTAATGAAGGTGAAATGCACATGTATGTAGGGGTAAAGTGACTATACATAGATAATAAGCAGCGAGAAGGAGCAGCAAAATAAATACAAATAAACTGTTCAGGAGCCTTATGGCTTGGGTGTAGAAGCTGTTCAGTAGTCTTATGGCTTGGGTGTAGAAGTTGTTCAGTAGTCATATGGCTTGGGTGTAGAAGCTGTTCAGGAGCCTTATGGTTTGGGTGTAGAAGCTGTTCAGGAGCCTTATGGCTTGGGTGTAGAAGCTGTTCAGTAGTCGTATGGCTTGGGTGTAGAAGCTGTTAAGGAGCCTTATGGCTTAGGTGTAGAAGCTGTTAAAGGAGCCTTATGGCTTGGGTGTAGAAGCTGTTCAGTAGTCTTATGGCTTGGGTGTAGAAGCTGTTCAGTAGTCTTATGGCTTGGGTGTAGAAGCTGTTCAGTAGTCATATGGCTTGGGTGTAGAAGCTGTTCAGGAGCCTTATGGCTTGGGTGTAGAAGCTGTTCAGGAGCCTTATGGCTTGGGTGTAGAAGCTGTTCAGTAGTCGTATGGCTTGGGTGTAGAAGCTGTTCAGTAGTCGTATGGCTTGGGTGTAGAAGCTGTTCAGGAGCCTTATGGCTTGGGTGTAGAAGCTGTTAAATGAGCCTTATGGCTTGGGTGTAGAAGCTGTTAAAGGAGCCTTATGGCTGGGGTGTAGAAGCTGTTCAGGAGCCTTATGGCTTGGGTGTAGAAGCTTTTGGCCCTAGACTTGGCGCTCGGGTACCGCTTACCGTGAGGTAGCAGAGAGAACAGTCTATGACTTGGGTGGCTAGAGTCTTTGACCATTTTTAGACAGCCATGTTTGTTGTGGTCTACCTCCAATGTGGAGATCATGGAATCTGACCTCTGACCTGTATGGTTCATCTAAGTCATGAGGTTCTCTACGGGTCGTAGGCAGAAAGACAACCCCCTGACTTAGAGGAGAGATAGCATATGGTCCGGAGCCTTAGCTCCCTCCCAGATTCCATGACCCCCACATTGGAGGTAGACCACAACTAACATGGCTGCCTACAATTCTGTCATGCTTAATCTATTTCCCACTGTTGTTTCCTGCTACTTCCCACTACTCTCCTCCAGATAAAGGTCATTCAGCCAGTTGTCATGTCACACCTCTTTCATAGACACATTTTCACACTGCTGCTTCTCTGTTTATTCTATATCCTGATTTCCTAGTCACTTTTATCCTTGCCTACCATGTATTGATTCAGTACCGGTGCTCATCACGTTATTATTTTATTGCATTACTGTTTCGTTTTGTATTTTTCGCTGAATGTATCTTACTAATTAGCTCTGCATTGTTGGGAAAGAGCTCGTAAGTAAGCATTTCATTGTAAAGTCTGCCTCTTTTCTTGGCGTGTGTGACAAATAAAATTAGGTCTCTGGTTCAGACCCCTTATAGGTCACTGGTTCATTCTGACCCCACTCAGGTCACTGGTTTAGACCCCTCTTAGGTCACTGGTTCTAAACCCTCTCAGGACACTGGGTCAGACCCCTCTCAGGTCACTGGTTCATTCTGACCCCACTCAGGTCACGGGTTTAGACCCCTCTTAGGTCACTGGTTCTAACCCCTCTCAGGTCACTGGGTCAGACCCCTCTCAGGTCACTGGTTTAGACCCCTCGTAGGTCACTGGATCAGACCCCTCTCAGGTCACTGGGTCAGACCCCTCTTAGGTCACTGGGTCAGACTCTTCTCAGGTCACTCAGTCCGACCCCTCTTAGGTCACTGAATCAGACCCCTCTCAGGTCACTGGGTCAGACCCCTCTCAGGTCACTGGGTCAGATCCCTCCCAGGTCACAGGTTCAGACCCCTCTCAGGTCACTGTGTCCAGACCCTGCTCTGGTACAGTAGTTGTTCACTACCATTCAGCTGTGCCTCAGCTCTGTGGTCAGATGTTACCTTCTCTGCTCTGGGTTTTTGGTTTACTGGCCCAATTCTCTAACCGCTAGGCTACCTGCCGCCCAGTGGAGTGTTTGGCTTTACGTCTTGTTGTTGTTACTTGTTAGGTAGTTTAAAGGTTTAAAGCTTGCTGTTCCAAATTGCACTCTGAAGTTCATTGAGTTCATAGACATTGGGCAAGCCCATTTAATAACAGCCTCTTAAAGGGGATGGATATCTAAAGAAACACTCATATCATACCTGTCTGTGTGAGTTTCAACATCTATCAGAGAGAGCTCTGTGAGTCAACCTCTCAACCTCTCAATTGCCAGTTTGTATATTCTTTAGGGCTGTTGTAAACACGTTTTCCTGTTAGTTTAACCAACCTCCCACTGTTTCTGGCTGTATCCTGGTGACCACTAGCAACCACATCAACAGTCCTGATGAAAACAGGTGGGGTGCGTCTCCAATGGCACCTTGTTCCCTATATAGTGCACTACTTCTGAGCAGAGCCCTTATTAGTAGTGCACTACTTCTGAGCAGAGCCCTTATTAGTAGTGCACTACTTCTGAGCAGAGCCCTGATGAGTAGTGCACTACTTCTGAGCAGAGCCCTTATTAGTAGTGCACTACTTCGGAGCAGAGCCCTGATTAGTAGTGCACTACTTCTGAGCAGAGCCCTGATGAGTAGTGCACTACTTCTGAGCAGAGCCCTGATGAGTAGTGCACTACTTCTGAGCAGAGCCCTGATGAGTAGTGCACTACTTCTGAGCAGAGCCCTTATTAGTAGTGCACTACTTCTGAGCAGAGCCCTTATTAGTAGTGCACTACTTCTGAGCAGAGCCCTTATTAGTAGTGCACTACTTCTGAGCAGAGCCCTTATTAGTAGTGCACTACTTCTGAGCAGAGCCCTTATTAGTAGTGCACTACTTCTGAGCAGAGCCCTGATGAGTAGTGCACGATAAAGGGAATAAGATGCCATTGGTAACAGAGTGACATTCACAAATTCACAAATCAACACTCACAGTAGTCACTTTGGTGTAATAGTGGTATGGCAAACACAGTAATGCATCCACAGTTCTATTAACACACACGGAACATCTTCTCTTCACAGGAATCTAGAGGTTACTTGTAAAACAACTGTCTTTGCACCTGTTATTCATGTTATTCCTGTTATTAGTGTTATTATGTTATTAATGTTATTGTGTTATTACTAGCATTAATGGTATTATGTTATTAACAGCATGTTATTATGTTATTAATGGAATTATTTTATTATGTTATTAATGGCATTATGTTATTATGTTATTAATGGAATTATGTTATTAATGGCAATATGTTATTATGTTATTAATGACATTATGTTATTATGTTATTACTGGCATTATGTTATTATGTTCTTAATGGCATTATGTTATTAATGGCATTATGTTATTAATGGCATTATGTTATTATGTTATTAATGGCATTATGCTATTCATGGCATTATATTATTAAAGATATCATGATATTAATGTTATTAATGTTATTATATTATTAATGGCATTATGTTATTATGTTATCCATGTTATTAATTTATTTATTTATTTATTTATTTTACCTTTATTTAACCAGGTAGGCAAGTTGAGAACAAGTTCTCATTTACAATTGCGACCTGGCCAAGATAAAGCAAAGCAGTTCGACAGATACAACAACACAGAGTTACACATGGAGTAAAACAAACATACAGTCAATAATAAAGTATAAACAAGTCTATATACAATGTGAGCAAATGAGGTGAGAAGGGAGGTAAAGGCAAAAAAGGCCTTGGTGGCAAGGTAAATACAATATAGCAAGTAAAACACTGGAATGGTAGTTTTGCAATGGAAGAAAGTGCAAAGTAGAAATAAAAATAATGGGGTGCAAAGGAGCAAAATAAATAAATAAATTAAATACAGTTGGGAAAGAGGTAGTTGATAGGGCTAAATTATAGGTGGGCTATGTACAGGTGCAGTAATCTGTGAGCTGCTCTGACAGTTGGTGCTTAAAGCTAGTGAGGGAGATAAGTGTTTCCAGTTTCAGAGATTTTTGTAGTTCGTTCAAATCATTGGCAGCAGAGAACTGGAAAGATAGGCGGCCAAAGAAAGAATTGGTTTTGGGGGTGACTAGAGAGATATACCTGCTGGAGCGTGTGCTACAGGTGGGAGATGCTATGGTGACCAGCGAGCTGAGATAAGGGGGGACTTTACCTAGCAGGGTCTTGTAGATGACATGGAGCCAGTGGGTTTGGCGACGAGTATGAAGCGAGGGCCAGCCAACGAGAGCATACAGGTCGCAATGGTGGGTAGTATATGGGGCTTTGGTGACAAAACGGATTGCACTGTGATAGACTGCATCCAATTTGTTGAGTAGGGTATTGGAGGCTATTTTGTAAATGACATCGCCAAAGTCGAGGATTGGTAGGATGGTCAGTTTTACAAGGGTATGTTTGGCAGCATGAGTGAAGGATGCTTTGTTGCGAAATAGGAAGCCAATTCTAGATTTAACTTTGGATTGGAGATGTTTGATATGGGTCTGGAAGGAGAGTTTACAGTCTAACCAGACACCTAAGTATTTGTAGTTGTCCACGTATTTTAAGTCAGAGCCGTCCAGAGTAGTGATGTTGGACAGGCGGGTAGGTGCAGGTAGCGATCGGTTGAAGAGCATGCATTTAGTTTTACTTGTATTTAAGAGCAATTGGAGGCCACGGAAGGAGAGTTGTATGGCATTGAAGCTTGCCTGGAGGGTTGTTAACACAGTGTCCAAAGAAGGGCCGGAAGTATACAGAATGGTGTCGTCTGCGTAGAGGTGGATCAGAGACTCACCAGCAGCAAGAGCGACCTCATTGATGTATACAGAGAAGAGAGTCGGTCCAAGAATTGAACCCTGTGGCACCCCCATAGAGACTGCCAGAGGTCCGGACAACAGACCCTCCGATTTGACACACTGAACTCTATCAGGGAAGTAGTTGGTGAACCAGGCGAGGCAATCATTTGAGAAACCAAGGCTGTTGAGTCTACCGATGAGGATGTGGTGATTGACAGAGTCGAAAGCCTTGGCCAGATCAATGAATACGGCTGCACAGTAATGTTTCTTATCGATGGCGGTTAAGATATCGTTTAGGACCTTGAGCGTGGCTGAGGTGCACCCATGACCAGCTCTGAAACCAGATTGCATAGCAGAGAAGGTATGGTGAGATTCAAAATGGTCGGTAATCTGTTTGTTGACTTGGCTTTCGAAGACCTTAGAAAGACATGGTAGGATAGATATAGGTCTGTAGCAGTTTGGGTCAAGAGTGTCCCCCCCTTTGAAGAGGGGGATGACCGCAGCTGCTTTCCAATCTTTGGGAATCTCAGACGACACGAAAGAGAGGTTGAACAGGCT
Source organism: Oncorhynchus clarkii lewisi (assembly GCF_045791955.1). Classification (NCBI taxonomy): domain Eukaryota; kingdom Metazoa; phylum Chordata; class Actinopteri; order Salmoniformes; family Salmonidae; genus Oncorhynchus; species Oncorhynchus clarkii. The sequence goes on from NC_092150.1 coordinate 86,057,234, forward strand.
AGTAATAGGGGTGGCAACAATTTCGGCAGATAATTTTAGAAAGAAAGGGTCCAGATTGTCTAGCCCGGCTGATTTGTAGGGGTCCAGATTTTGCAGCTGTTTCAGAACATCAGCTGAATGGATTTGGGAGAAGGAGAAATGGGGAAGGCTTGGGCGAGTTGCTGTTGGGGGTGCAGTGCTGTTGACAGGTGTAGGAGTAGCCAGGTGGAAAGCATGGCCAGCAGTAGAAAAATGCTTATTGAAATTTTCAATTATGGTGGATTTATCAGTGGTGACAGTGTTTCCTATCTTCAGTGCAGTGGGCAGCTGGGAGGAGGTGTTCTTATTCTCCATGGACTTTACAGTGTCCCAGAACTTTTTTGAGTTAGTGTTGCAAGAAGCACATTTCTGCTTGAAAAAGCTAGCCTTGGCTTTTCTAACTGCCTGTGTATAATGGTTTCTAGCTTCCCTGAACAGCTGCATATCACGGGGGCTGTTCGATGCTAATGCAGAACGCCATAGGATGTTTTTGTGTTGGTTAAGGGCAGTCAGGTCTGGGGAGAACCAAGGGCTATATCTGTTCCTGGTTCTAAATTTCTTGAATGGGGCATGTTTATTTAAGATGGTTAGGAAGGCATTTAAAAAAAATATCCAGGCATCCTCTACTGACAGGATGAGGTCAATATCCTTCCAGGATACCCCGGCCAGGTCGATTAGAAAGGCCTGCTCGCTGAAGTGTTTCAGGGAGCGTTTTACAGTGATGAGAGGAGGTCGTTTGATCGCTGACCCATTACGGATGCAGGCAATGAGGCAGTGATCGCTGAGATCTTGGTTGAAGACAGCAGAGGTGTATTTAGAGGGGAAGTTGGTTAGGATGATATCTATGAGGGTGCCCGTGTTTAAGGCTTTGGGGAGGTACCTGGTAGGTTCATTGATAATTTGTGTGAGATTGAGGGCATCAAGTTTAGATTGTAGGATGGCTGGGGTGTTAAGCATGTTCCAGTTTAGGTCGCCTAGCAGCACGAGCTCTGAAGATAGATGGGGGGCAATCAGTTCACATATGGTGTCCAGAGCACAGCTGGGGGCAGAGGGTGGTCTATAGCAGGCGGCAACGGTGAGAGACTTGTTTTTAGAGAGGTGGATTTTTAAAAGTAGTTCAAATTGTTTGGGTACAGACCTGGATAGTAGGACAGAACTCTGCAGGCTATCTTTGCAGTAGATTGCAACACCGCCCCCTTTGGCAGTTCTATCTTGTCTGAAAATGTTGTAGTTTGGAATTAAAATGTCTGAATTTTTGGTGGTCTTCCTAAGCCAGGATTCAGACACAGCTAGAACATCCGGGTTGGCAGAGTGTGCTAAAGCAGTGAATAGAACAAACTTAAGGAGGAGGCTTCTAATGTTAACATGCATGAAACCAAGGCTATTACGGTTACAGAAGTCGTCAAAAGAGAGCGCCTGGGGAATAGGAGTGGAGCTAGGCACTGCAGGGCCTGGATTCACCTCTACATCGCCAGAGGAACATAGGAGGAGTAGAATAAGGGTGCGGCTAAAAGCAATAAGAATTGGTCGTCTAGAACGTCTGGAACAGAGAGTAAAAGGAGGTTTCTGGGGGCGATAAAATAGCATCAAGGTATAATGTACAGACAAAGGTAAGGTAGGATGTGAATACAGTGGAGGTAAACCTAGGTATTGAGTGATGAAGAGAGAGATATTGTCTCTAGAAACATCATTGAAACCAGGAGATGTCATTGCATGTGTGGGTGGTGGAACTAATAGGTTGGATAAGGTATAGTGAGCAGGACTAGAGGCTCTACAGTGAAATAAGCCAATAAACACTAACCAGAACAGCAATGGACAAGACATTTTGACATTAAGGAGAGGCATGCTTAGTCGAGTGATCAAAAGGGTCCAGTGAGTGGAGAGGTTGGTTGAGGGTCACGGCGATTTAGACAGCTAGCCAGGCCAACCGGTAGCAAGCTAGCATAGGATGGAGGTATGTTGTTAGCCACCTCTTGCGTTCGGTCAGTAGATTAGTGGGGTTCCGTGTGGTAGAGGGGATTAATCCAAATCACACAACAACAACAAAAATAAGAACAATAGATATAGTTATAGAGGCCCGAGAAGAAAACATAATAATAATAAAAATAAATAAATTGTCCGATTGTCTATTCAGATAGCAGCCGGTAAGACAGCTAACGGTTAGCGGGCCGCAGATGGGCGTTCAGGTAACGTCGCGACAGAGGAGCCAGCCGGATCTCATTCAGGTAGATAACGTCGGCAGTCCAGTTGTGAAGGCCCGGTGGGGCTCCGCGTAGGCAGTGAAACGGGTCCGGATAGGTGACTGCAGCCCAGGAGTGAATGATGGAACTCAGGAGTGATTGACGGAGCTGGCTAGCACCGGAACAATCGATGTTTGCTCCGGAATCGACGAAAGCCGACTGTCACACGGATAGCAGCTAGCTAGCTGTGAGATCCGGGTATGAATGTCCAGAGAGCAGTTGAAATCCAGGGACATGGAGAGAAAAATTGGTCCGGTATGTTCCGTTCCGAGCCGCGCTGCGCCGTACAAAACTGGCGATAGATTTTCGAGCTAAAGGATAGCTGATGACCACAAACCGTGGTTAGCTGAATACTAACGATTTGCCAGTAAAGAAGCTAACTAGCTATTAAAGTGATTATGTTATTAATGTTATTATGTTATTCTTGTTATTAGTGTTGGTATGCTATTAATTTTATTAGTGTTATTATGTTATTCATGTTAATCATGTTATTATGTTATTAAGGTATTAATTGTATTATTTTATCAATTGTATCACTGGTATTATGTTATTAATGGGATTACTGTTATTAATGTTGTTATGTTATTCATGTTATTATGCTATACTGTTTTTTATGTATTATGTTATTCATGTTATTAACTGTATGCATGTTATTATTGTTATTATGTTATTCATGTTATTAATTGTATTAATGTTATTATGTATTATGTTATTCGTGTTATTAATGTTATTATTGTTATTATGTATTATGTTATTAATTGTATTAATGTTATTATTGTTATTATGTCATTAATGTTATTATTGTTATGTATTGTGTTATTCATGTTACTAATTGTATTCATGCTATTTATGTTATTATTGTTATTACGTTATTCATGTTATTAATTGTATCCATGTTATTATTGTTATTATGTTATTCATGTTATTAATTGTATTAATGTTATTATGTAGTATGTTATTCATGTTATTAATTGTATTAATGTTATTATTGTTATTGTGTTATTCAGGCTATTCATGTTATTATGTTATTATGTTATTCATGTTATTATTGTTATTATGTTATTAATGTTATTATGTTATTAATGTTATTATTGTTATTATGTTATTATTGTTATTATGTTATTAATGTTATTATTGTTATTATGTTATTATGTTATTAATGTTATTATGTTATTAATGTTATTATGTTATTATTCTTATTATGTTATGTAAAAACAGACAAGGAAGAAATATGCTACTTTTGACCTTGTTTGACCTTCATTTATCCAGGTTTGTCTCTCTGAAATAGCCTGTCTCTCTTTCTAAAGAGATGTTAACGGGACCAGTTGATGATTTATTTATCCAGGTTTGTCTCTCTGAAATGGCCTGTCTCTCTTTCTAAAGAGATGTTAATGGGACCAGTTGATGATTTATTTATCCAGGTTCGTCTCTCTGAAATGGCCTGTCTCTCTTTCTAAAGAGATGTTATCGGGACCAGTTGATGATTTATTTATCCAGGTTCGTCTCTCTGAAATGGCCTGTCTCTCTTTCTAAAGAGATGTTAACGGGACCAGTTGATGATTTATTTATCCAGGTTCGTCTCTCTGAAATAGCCTGTCTCTCTTTCTAAAGAGATGTTATCGGGACCAGTTGATGATTTATTTATCCAGGTTCGTCTCTCTGAAATAGCCTGTCTCTCTTTCTAAAGAGATGTTAACGGGACCAGTTGACGATTTATTTATCCAGGTTCGTCTCTCTGAAATAGCCTGTCTCTCTTTCTAAAGAGATGTTATCGGGACCAGTTGATGATTTATTTATCCAGGTTCGTCTCTCTGAAATGGCCTGTCTCTCTTTCCAAAGAGATGTTAACGGGACCAGTTGATGATTTATTTATCCAGGTTCGTCTCTCTGAAATAGCCTGTCTCTCTTTCTAAAGAGATGTTAACGGGACCAGTTGATGATTTATTTATCCAGGTTTGTCTCTCTGAAATAGCCTGTCTCTCTTTCTAAAGAGATGTTAACGGGACCAGTTGATGATTTATTTATTCAAATCAAATCAAATCAAATCAAATCAAATTTTATTTGTCACATACACATGGTTAGCAGATGTTAATGCGAGTGTAGCGAAATGCTTGTGCTTCTAGTTCCGACAATGCAGTAATAACCAACAAGTAATCTAACTAACAATTCCAAAACTACTGTCTTGTACACAGTGTGAGGGGATAAAGAATATGTACATAAGGATATATGAATGAGTGATGGTACAGAGCAGCATAGGCAGATACAGTAGATTGTATCGAGTACAGTATATACATATGAGATGAGTATGTAACCAAAGTGGCATAGTTAAAGTGGCTAGTGATACATGTATTACATAAGGATACAGTCGATGATATAGAGTACAGTATATACGTATGCCTATGAGATGAATAATGTAGGGTAAGTAACATTATATAAGGTAGCATTGTTTAAAGTGGCTAGTGATATATTTACATCATTTCCCATCAATTCCCATTATTAAAGTGGCTGGAGTTGAGTCAGTGTCAGTGTGTTGGCAGCAGCCACTCAATGTTAGTGGTGGCTGTTTAACAGTCTGATAGCCTTGAGATAGAAGCTGTTTTTCAGTCTCTCGGTCCCAGCTTTGATGCACCTGTACTGACCTCGCCTTCTGGATGATAGCGGGGTGAACAGGCAGTGGCTCGGGTGGTTGATGTCCTTGATGATCTTTATGGCCTTCCTGTGACATCGGGTGGTGTAGGTGTCCTGGAGGGCACATAACGCTTATTTATTCAGGTTTGTCTCTCTGAAATAGCCTGTCTCTCTTTCTAAAGAGATGTTAACGGGACCAGTTGATGATTTATTTATCCAGGTTTGTCTCTCTGAAATAGCCTGTCTCTCTTTCCAAAGAGATGTTAACGGGACCAGTAATGTGGGAAAAATGATTGATGATGTAGATGATGGCTGACGTTAATCTATGACTGAAAGGTATGGGATAAGGTCGTGACTCGTGTTGTAATGATTTGGGACGAAGGAAAGTGACACCACATAACGCTTAAAGCCATGCTGGACTCTTTCAGCCCTCTGAGTCTGTTACAGAGGAGACCACATCTCTTATAAAAAAACCTTTACAAAAGGAGCCCTTGTAAAATAGTATTATAAATGTAGCAAATCAGCTTTAGAAATGAACCCGCTTAATAGCTAACTTCTGGGATGGAAAACAAAGTAGAGTTCCCAAGTCCATTGACCAACCATCAAAGGTATGTGAGTTTCATTGAGCCCCATAGTGGAGTAATCTAGAAGCCATGTAATGCTATGTATCCAGAACGTGACTCACTGTCGATGGGGGGGTACTTCCTATTTCCCTCAGCTGAACGTTTTGTGTGAAGACAGTGTGTCTGTACCTTTTGCTTTTACTGCCATCCATACATTGGTTTCGGTGGTTTAATAAGCATGAGAACCACTAAATAACCTATATCGGGGTTCCCCAAATGGTGGGACAAGAGTTGGGACCCACTGGTGGTTGATTATGGCTGGTTCTTTTTGGGTTGTGGTTTAAGATCGAATGCCTATCTAGAGATAATGGGTTTGTTCTCTTGGTTGCTCATAAGAAAGTCCAAAATTATTTTGTGGGTCACAGCACCAATAGGTTCGGGAACCACTATCTTGGTCCACTTCTCAATTAAAAGAAAGGTGAATGAAGAATCACAACGCATACACTACATGACCAAAATTATGTGGACACCTTTCTTTCCATCTCATTCCAAAATCATGGCATTCATATGGAGTTGGTCCCCCCTTTGCTGCTATACCAGCCTCCACTCTCCGGGAAGGCTTGTCACTAGATGTTGGAACATTGCTGCCAGGACTTGCTTCCTTTCAGCCACAAGAGCATTAGTGAGGTTGGGCACTGATGTTGGGCGATTAGGTCTGGCTCACAGTCGGCATTCCAATTCATCCCAAAGGTGTTCAATTGGGTTGAGGTCAGGGCTCTGTGCAGGCCAGTCAAGTTCTTCCACGCCGATCTCGACAAATCATTTCTTTATGGACTTCGCTTTGTGCACGGGGGGGTTGTCATGCTGAAATAGGAAAGTTCCTTCCCCAAACTGTTGCCACAAAGTTGGAAGCACAGAATCATCTAGAATGTCAATGTATGCTGTAGCATTTAGATTTCCCTTCACTGGAACTAATGAAAAACAGCCCCAGATCATTATTCATTCCTTCACCAAACTTTACAGTTGGCACTACACATTCAGGCAGGTAGCGTTCTCCTGGCATCCGCCAAACCTGAATTAATTTGTTGTACTGTCAGATGGTGAAGAATGATTCATCACTCCAGAGAATGTGTTTCCACTGCTCCAGAGTCCAATGGCGGCAAGCTTTACACCCTTCCAGCCAATGCTTTGCATTGTGCATGGTGATCTTAGGCTTGTGTGCGGCTGGTCGGCTATGGAAACCCATTTCAGGAAGCTCCTGACGAACAGTTCTTGTGCTGACGTTGCCTTAGTTTTCACTTTGTCATTATGGGGTATCATGTATAGATAGGTGAGAAAACAAATCTATTTAATACATTTTGAATTCAGGCTGTAACACTACAAAGTCAAGTGGTATAAATACTTTCTGAAGGCATTGTATTCGTGGGTTGTGAAAAATCTACCCTTGGAAGCCTAGGTGAGGATGAATCAGGAGGCTGTTTCTGCCTGTGCATGTGACTGACTGTCCTCGTGTACATCTCGTTAGCACTGAGGTACATGCCTGCATCAGACATACTCATCTAATTGTGTGTTTTTTCCTGATCAGAGGTTCCAGTTCGTGGCTGTACATGTCTGTGCCAATCCTCCATCTACACTCTCTGTCTCTCTCTCCCCCCTCCTCTCTATCTCTGTCTTTTTTCTCTCCTCTTTATTTCTCCCCCTCTCCCTCTCTCTCCTCCTTCTTTCTCCTCATCCCCCTCCCCCCTCTCTCAGACCTACGCAGGTATTAAGCCCAGGGGCGATAGTAAATAGCAGAAGTGACATTGGAACATTGTTCATTGAGACAACTCCAAATGCGTTGGGGGAACCACAGGCAGAAGACAGGTACACATAAACATCCCTCCCAATCCCATAGCAGAAGGTAGTTCCACATAAACATCCCTCCCAATCCCATAGCAGAAGGTAGTTCCACATAAACATCCCTCCCAATCCCACAGCAGAAGGCAGTTCCACATAAACATCCCTCCCAATCCCACAGCAGAAGGCAGTTCCACATGAACATCCCTCCCAATCCCATAGCAGAAGGTAGTTCCACATAAACATCCCTCCCAATCCCACAGCAGAAGGCAGTTCCACATAAACATTCCTCCCAATCCCACAGCAGAAGACAGTTCCACATAAACATCCCTCCCAATCCCATACAGAAGGCAGTTCCACATAAACATCCCTCCCAATCCCATAGCAGAAGGCAGTTCCACATAAACATCCCTCCCAATCCCACAGCAGAAGGCAGTTCCACATAAATATCCCTCCCAATCCCACAGCAGAAGGCAGTTCCACATAAACATCCCTCCCAATCCCACAGCAGAAGGCAGGTCCACATAAACATCCCTCCCAATCCCATAGCAGAAGGCAGTTCCACATAAACATCCCTCCCAATCCCATAGCAGAAGGCAGTTCCACATAAACATCCCTCCCAATCCCACAGCAGAAGGCAGTTCCACATAAACATCCCTCCCAATTCCACAGCAGAAGGCAGTTCCACATGAACATCCCTCCCAATCCCATAGCAGAAGGTAGTTCCACATAAACATCCCTCCCAATCCCACAGCAGAAGGCAGTTCCACATAAAACATTCCTCCCAATCCCACAGCAGAAGACAGTTCCACATAAACATCCCTCCCAATCCCATAGCAGAAGGCAGTTCCACATAAACATCCCTCCCAATCCCAGAGCACAAGGTAGTTCCACATAAACATCCCTCCCAATCCCATAGCAGAAGGCAGTTCCACATAAACATCCCTCCCAATCCCACAGCAGAAGACAGTTCCACATAAACATCCCTCCCAATCCCAAAAGCAGAAGGCAGTTCCACATAAACATCCCTCCCAATCCCATAGCAGAAGGCAGTTCCACATAAACATCCCTCCCAATCCCATAGCAGAAGGCAGTTCCACATAAACATCCCTCCCAATCCCATAGCAGAAGGCAGTTCCACATAAACATCCCTCCCAATCCCAAAAGCAGAAGGCAGTTCCACATAAACATCCCTCCCAATCCCATAGCACAAGGTAGTTCCACATAAACATCCCTCCCAATCCCATAGCAGAAGGCAGTTCCACATAAACATCCCTCCCAATCCCACAGCAGAAGGCAGTTCCACATAAACATCCCTCCCAATCCCACAGCAGAAAATATAAATACATTTAAAAAAACAGAAAGGGGAAAAAGCAATCCTTGTGATTCTGACAGGTCTTTATACTCAGTCAGACTCAGGAACATGAAAACATCCTTGATTAGATTAGGCTCAATTTCTGTTAGATGCTCAACAATGACATGTACAAAACAAGGTCTGGTATTGTTGGAAACTCCCACTGTGTTGAGTGAAGTGGAGAAAGAAATCAGCCTTACTTGTTGTTCACCTTGGAAATGTATGCATCCCAAATGACACCGTATTCCCTATAGAGCTCTGGTAGAAAGTAGTGCACTACACAGGCAGTAGGGTGCAATTTGGGATGCACATGCTATTGTGTGGAGTGAAGTGGAGAGAGAATCCGTGTGATTTTATGTCTGTCCCAATGGCATATAGACTGCAGGAGATTTATGGAAATGCGGGATGTATCTCCTGGTATATGTATCTATGGCAGAGAGTCATGCTGGGAATGTGGGCTTGGGAGGTGACCTTTATGGATGGTAGGTGACCTTTATGGATGGGAGATGATGGTAGATTACCTTTATGGATGGTAGATTACCTTTATGGATGGTAGATTACCTTTATGGATGGTAGATTACCTTTATGGATGGTAGATTACCTTTATGGATGGTAGATTACCTTTATGGATGGTAGATTACCTTTATGGATGGTAGATTACCTTTATGGATGGTAGATTACCTTTATGGATGGTAGATTACCTTTATGGATGGTAGATTACCTTAATGGATGGTAGGTGACCTTTATGGATGGTAGGTGACCTTTATGGATGGTATGTGACTTGTATGGATGGTAGATGACCTTTATGGATGGTAGATTACCTTTATGGATGGTAGATAACCTTTATGGATGGTAGATTACCTTTATGGATGGTAGATTACCTTTATGGATGGTAGATTACCTTTATGGATGGTAGATTACCTTTATGGATGGTAGATTACCTTTATGGATGGTAGATTACCTTTATGGATGGTAGATAACCTTTATGGATGGTAGATAACCTTTATGGATAATAGATGACCTTTAAGTATGGTATGTGACCTTTAAGTATGGTATGTGACCTTTATGGATGGTAGATGACCTTTATGGATGGTAGATAACCTTTAAGTATGGTATGTGACCTTTAAGTATGGTATGTGACCTTTATGGATGGTAGATGACCTTTATGGATAATAGATGACCTTTAAGTATGGTATGTGACCTTTAAGTATGGTATGTGACCTTTATGGATGGTAGATGACCTTTATGGATAATAGATGACCTTTAAGTATGGTATGTGACCTTTCTGGATGGTATGTGACCTTTATGGATGGTATGTGACCTTTATGGATGGTAGGTGACCTTTATGGATGGTAGATGACCTTTATGGATAATAGATGACCTTTAAGTATGGTATGTGACCTTTATGGATGGTAGATGACCTTTATGGATGGTAGGTGACCTTTATGGATGGTATGTGACCTTTATGGATATAGATTACCTTTATGGATGGTATGTGACCTTTATGGATGGTAGATTACCTTTCTGGGTGGTTAGGTGACCTTTATGGATGGTAGGTGACCTTTAAGGATGTTAGATGACCTTAATGTCTGTCCCAATGGCATATAGACTGCAGGAGATTTATGGAAATGCGGGATGTATCTCCTGGTATATGTGTCTATGGCAGAGAGCCATGCTGGGAATGTGGGCTTGGGAGGTGACTTTTATGGATGGTAGGTGACCTTTATGGATGGTAGGTGACCTTTATGGATGGGAGATGATGGTAGATTACCTTTATGGATGGTAGGTGACCTTTATGGAAGGTAGATGACCTTAATGGATGGTAGGTGACCTTTATGGATGGTAGATTACCTTTATGGATGGTAGGTGACCTTTATGGATGGGAGATGATGGTAGATTACCTTTATGGATGGTAGGTGACCTTTATGGAAGGTAGATGACCTTAATGGATGGTAGGTGACCTTTATGGAAGGTAGATGACCTTTATGGATGGTAGATTACCTTTATGGATGGGAGATGACCTTTATGGATGGTATGTGACCTTTATGGATGGTAGATGACCTTTACGGATAATAGATGACCTTTAAGGATGGTATGTGACCTTTATGGATGGTATGTGACCTTTATGGATTATAGATAACCTTTATGGATGGTAGATGACCTTTCTGGATGGTAGGTGACCTTTATGGATGGTAGATGACATTTCTAGATGGTATGTGACCTTTATGGATTATAGATAACCTTTATGGATGGTAGATGACCTTTCTGGATGGTAGGTGACCTTTATGGATGGTAGATGACATTTCTAGATGGTATGTGACCTTTATGGATTATAGATAACCTTTATGGATGGTAGATGACATTTCTAGATGGTATGTGACCTTTATGGATTATAGATAACCTTTATGGATGGTAGATGACCTTTCTGGATGGTAGGTGACCTTTATGGATGGTAGATTACATTTCTAGATGGTATGTGACCTTTATGGATTATAGATAACCTTTATGGATGGTAGATGACCTTTCTGGATGGTAGGTGACCTTTATGGATGGTATGTGACCTTTATGGAAGGTAGATGACCTTTCTGGATGGTAGATGACCTTTCTGGATGGTAGGTGACCTTTCTGGATGGTAGGTGACCTTTATGGATGGTATGTGACCTTTTTCTATAAGGGAATGTCGCTGCTTAAAATCCCCTTATTAACATGCTTTTGAAAATCACTCAACCACTGGACATTGAATCAGGGTTGCCCAGCACTTCAATGTATGACTACAGATCGACTGTACATACATGACGTCAATCCAGCTGAGGAGATAAGTACACACACACACACGCGCTGCTGTCTCTTTCAAACCACTGTGATGGATATGAGATTCTCAATGAACCCTTTACACCACTGTTTCCATGCCGTTTGGAACACAGCTGTCATACAAGTATTGTGATGTAACAGGGCTGTTCTTTTTCCCAGCGTTGTTGAGGACATTATTGCTGGCCTACTCTTTCTGGTGGAATAACATGATGTACGGTTTCCTTGACAGCAGGGAGCAGATGCTGTTTGAGTTATAGCCAAAGTACCACGTCCTTTATCTACAGGCATCCGCAGCACTTGTCTGACTTGACACAACATTTCAGCTACTGTATCTTGGCATAGCAGTGCTGATTTAGGATCAGTTTTGTTATTTCGATCACAATGAATAAGACTTCATCCTGGACTAGCACTACTCTGAGACGCTTGATACATGCAGACCGTCCAGCCGAGTGTATGCTAGCAGCTATCACAGCATGGCATCAAACAAGCATCTATTACAGGTCTGAGGGATACTCTTAGAAAAAAAAGGTTCCAAAAGGGTTCTTCGTATGTCCCCATGCAATAACCTTTTTTTGGTTCCAGGTAGAACCCTTTTTGGATTTCATGTAGAACCCTCTGTGGAAGAGGTTCCACATGTAAGCTAAAAGGGTTCTTCTACCTAGTATCATTAAGGGTACTACAAAGGGGACAGCTGAAGAACCCTTTTAGGTTCTAGATAGCACTTTTCTTTAAGAGTGTAGATAATATAATGAGTAAAATATTGATTATGCTATCCCTGGCAACAAGATCTCAGTCTCTTTTCAGTGTTTGACGCTTGTCCAGGAGGGAATAAACATCCAATTTTGACGGTTAGGTTTAGGCATTCATTCCGACTGGTCAAGGTAAGAGTTAAAAACTAGTGCCTAGTACTGGAATTGAACCCACGATCCTTGGTATCGGAGTGTGCGTTTCAAGCCCTTCTAGATGGTAATAGATGCTCGGCGTGCCCCTAGTGGACGGTACTGATGACATTTCCTAGCGTCCTGGGTACCTGGACAAACATTGAATGCTGAAGTCGATCTGCTGTGACCTGAAAAACCTTTCACCAAATAATTTCACCATCAGAACAGAAGTTAGATGGAACTGACAGCTCTGCCTCTGAGCTGCCAAATTACCAGATGATTCACATTCAAAACAACCAGAGATATTTTTTTTCCAATCCGCTGCCGGGTTCTGGAATGCAAATTACAATGTCTGTGGAACGGCGGAATCCTATTGAAAAGAAGCTTGGCACAGAATGACCTTCTAATTGTCTAACAGGCTGATGGAACCAAGTCAAGAAAACATTCTTATATTTTGACTTCATATAACACCATGCAGTGTGGCTTGTGACAACATATTACTGTTCCTCAGTGCAGACTGAGTCCAACCTAAGGTCTGGCCAGGGCACAGTCACGTCTTGGGTGAACACACTGATGGCTTTTTTATTAGGTATTAGAGAGGAAGGAGAAAGGAGGAGGAAGGAGGCGGGGGGAGGGGTGAATTACTGAAATACCTGTACAGGTGGTCAACGACAGGTCTGAACCTCTCATGAGATATACTTCAGCAAAGTAAAGTGATGCTGAAGCAATAATGCCGTGACAGGGCGACAGACTGTGTTAGCCTGCTGTGCTACAGTCAAGGCATTAGCTCAGGGAACTAATATAAATATTCAGGTATCAGACTGTTTGCTTTTCTCACGTCCAGGACAGGGGTGTACCCAGATGCCTGCTGTAGCTGTTGATACTATACTGTAATACTGCTGCAGCTGGACACCGCACTATAATACTGCTGCAGCTGGATACTGTTCTGTCATACTGCTGGATACTGTACTGTAATACTGCTGCAGATGGATACTGTACTGTAATACTGCTGGATACTGTACTGTAATACTGCTGCGGATGAATACTGGACTGTAATATTGCTGCAGATGGATACTGTACTGTAATACTGCTGGGTACTGTACTTTAATACTGCTGCAGATGAATACTCTACTGTAATACTGCAGGATACTGTACTGTAATACTGCTGGATACTGTACTGTAATACTGCAGGATACTGTACTGTAATACTGCTGGATACTGTACTGTAATACTGCTGGATACTGTACTATAATACTGCTGGATACTGTACTGTAATACTGCTGGATACTGTAATACTGCAGGATACTGTACTATAATACTGCTGGATACTGTACTTTAATACTGGTGGATTGTGTACTTTAATGCTGCTGCAGATGGACACTGTACTGTAATACTGCTACAGATGGGTACTGCACTGTAATACTACTGCAGATGGATACTGTACTGTAATACTGCTGCAGATGGACATTGTGCTGTAATACTGCTGGATAGTGTACTGTAATACTGCTGCAGATGGATACTGTACTGTAATACTGCTGCAGATGGATACTGTATTGTAATACTGCTGCAGATGAATACTGGACTGTAATATTGCTGCAGATGAATCCTGTACTGTAATACTGCTGCATACTGTACTTTAATACTGCTGCAGATGGATACTGTACTGTAATACTGCTGGATACTGTACTTTAATACTGCTGCAGATGGATACTGTACTATAATACGGCTGCAGATGAATACTGGACTGTAATATTGCTGCAGATGGATCCTGTACTGTAATACTGCTGGATACTGTACTTTAATAATGCTGCAGATGGATACTGTACTGTAATACTGCTGCAGATGGATACTGTACTGTAATACTGCTGCAGATGGAAACTCTACTGTAATGCTAGCATTGACAGGTTATTTTGTAAACACCATCAACATACACATGAGTATACTATACATGCATATTTGGGCTCTATTTCGAGAAATTAGAGGGTTTACTGAATTTCTCCCCTCTCCTCTCTATAGCTGGTATTCTATTGTAATAGTGATTAGTTCAGGTTAACAGGAGCTGTGGGGGTTATAATCCCTGTCCTGAATGTCCTGGATGTCTTCAGGCAAACTGTCATCCAGATGAGGACCCCAATGAAAATAACACACAAACATTCCACTGCTTGAGCATGCAGTAATGCTTAACTAGACAGTACAGTAATGCTTAACTAGACAGTACAGTAATGCTTAACTAGACAGTACAGTAATGCTTAACTAGACAGTACAGTAATGCTTCGCAATGCACTTTCTAATGCAACCTAGACTACCAGTAAAGTAACTATACCACCAGTACAGTAACTAGACTACCAGTAAAGTAACTATACCACCAGTACAGTAACTAAACTACCAGTAAAGTAACTAGACTACCAGTACAGTAACTAGACTACCAGTACAGTAACTAGACTACCAGTACAGTAACTAGACTACCAGTAAAGTAACTATACCACCAGTACAGTAACTAGACTACCAGTAAAGTAACTATACCACCAGTACAGTAACTAGACTACCAGTAAAGTAACTAGACTACCAGTACAGTAACTAGACTACCAGTACAGTAACTAGACTACCAGTACAGTAACTAGACTACCAGTAAAGTAACTATACCACCAGTACAGTAACTAGACTACCAGTAAAGTAACTATACCACCAGTACAGTAACTAGACTACCAGTAAAGTAACTAGACTACCAGTACAGGAACTAGACTACCAGTAAAGTAACTATACCACCAGTACAGTAACTAGACTACCAGTATAGTAACTAGACTACCAGTACAGGAACTAGACTACCAGTACAGGAACTAGACTACCAGTACAGTAACTAGACTACCAGTACAGTAACTAGACTACCAGTACAGTAACTAGACTACCAGTACAGTAACTAGACGACCAGTAAAGTAACTAGACTATCATTATAACCAGTATAGTAACTAGACTACCAGTATAGTAACTAGACTAGACTACCAGTAAAGTAACTAGACCACCAGTATAGTAACTAAACTACCAGTGTAGTAACTAGCCTACCAGTATAACCAGTATAGTAACTAGACTACCAGTATAGTAACTAGACTACCAGTATGGTAACTAGACTACCAGTATAGTAACTAGACTACCAGTATAACCAGTATAGTAACTAGACTACCAGTACAGTAACTAGACTACCAGTATAACCAGTATAGTAACTAAACTACCAGTGTAGTAACTAGATTACCAGTATAGTAACTAGCCTACCAGTATAACCAGTATAGTAACTAGACTACCAGTACAGTAACTAGACTACCAGTATAGTAACTAGACTACCAGTACAGTAACTAGACTACCAGTATAGTAACTAGACTACCAGTATAGTAACTAGACTACCAGTATAGTAACTAGACCACCAGTACAGTAACTAGACTACCAGTATAGTAACTAGACTACCAGTATAGTAACTAGACTACCAGTACAGTAACTAGACCACCAGTACAGTAACTAGACTACCAGTATAGTAACTAGACTACCAGTATAACCAGTATAGTAACTAGACTACCAGTATAGTAACTATTCCACCAGTATAGTAACTAAACTACCAGTATAGTAACTAGACTACCAGTATAGTAACCAGACTGCCAGTATAGTAACTAGACTACCAGTATAGTAACTAGACTACCAGTATTGTAACTAGACTACCAGTATAAACAGTATAGTAACTAGACTACCAGTATATTAACTAGACTACCAGTATAACCAGTATAGTAACTAGACTACCAGTATAGTAACTATACTACCAGTATAACCAGTATAGTAACTAGACTACCAGTATAACCAGTATAGTAACTAGACTACCAGTATAGTAACTAGACTACCAGTATAACCAGTATAGTAACTAGACTACCAGTATAACCAGTATAGTAACTAGACTACCAGTACAGTAACTAAACTACCAGTATAGTAACTAGACTACCAGTACAGTAACTAGACCACTAGTACAGTAACTAGACTACCAGTATAGTAACTAGACTACCAGTATAACCAGTATAGTAACTAGACTACCAGTATAGTAACTAGACTACCAGTATAACCAGTATAGTAACTAGACTATCAGTATAGTAATTAGACTACCAGTATAACCAGTATAGTAACTAGACTACCAGTATAACCAGTATAGTAACTAGACTACCAGTACAGTAACTAGACTACCAGTATAGTAACTAGACTACCAGTACAGTAACTAGACCACTAGTACAGTAACTAGACTACCAGTATAGTAACTAGACTACCAGTATAACCAGTATAGTAACTAGACTACCAGTATATTAACTAGACTACCAGTATAACCAGTATAGTAACTAGACTACCAGTATAGTAACTATACTACCAGTATAACCAGTATAGTAACTAGACTACCAGTATAACCAGTATAGTAACTAGACTACCAGTATAGTAACTATACTACCAGTATAACCAGTATAGTAACTAGACTACCAGTATAGTAATTAGACTACCAGTATAACCAGTATAGTAACTAGACTACCAGTATAACCAGTATAGTAACTAGACTACCAGTACAGTAACTAGACTACCAGTATAGTAACTAGACTACCAGTACAGTAACTAGACCACTAGTACAGTAACTAGACTACCAGTATAGTAACTAGACTACCAGTATAACCAGTATAGTAACTAGACTACCAGTATAGTAACTAGACTACCATTATAACCAGTATAGTAACTAGACTACCAGTATAGTAATTAGACTACCAGTATAACCAGTATAGTAACTAGACTACCAGTATAACCAGTATAGTAACTAGACTACCAGTACAGTAACTAGACTACCAGTATAGTAACTAGACTACCAGTACAGTAACTAGACCACTAGTACAGTAACTAGACTACCAGTATAGTAACTAGACTACCAGTATAACCAGTATAGTAACTAGACTACCAGTATAGTAACTAGACTACCAGTATAACCAGTATAGTAACTAGACTACCAGTATAGTAACTAGACTACCAGTACAGTAACTAGACCACCAGTACAGTAACTAGACTACCAGTATAGTAACTAGACTACCAGTATAGTAACTAGACTACCAGTATAGTAACTAGACTACCAGTATAGGAACTAGACTACCAGTATAGTAACTAGACTACCAGTATAGGAACTAGACTACCAGTATAGGAACTGGACTACCAGTATAGGAACTACCCTTCGGAGACCCAAAGTTATTTGTGGGAAAATGTACACTATGTGCAGCTCATGAGAAAGCCAGCAGGAAAATTATCATTTAAATTACGATTTGGACACAATTCTCATGTACAACTACATGTCCTCGTTGACTCCTAAAGACTCTCAATAGGGATTACAAATAATACTGTTCTATTTCATTCAGAACTCCATATCTTTCATTCAGAACTCCATATCTTTGATTGAGAACTACATATCTTTCATTCAGAACTCCATATCTTTGATTCAGAACTCCATATCTTTCATTCAGAACTCCATATCTTTCCTTGAGAACTCCATGTCTTTCCTTGAGAACTCCATATCTTTCATTCAGAACTCCATGTCTTTCATTCAGAACTCCATGTCTTGCATTCAGAACTCCATGTCTTGCATTCAGAACTCCATGTCTTGCATTCAGAACTCCATGTCTTGCATTCAGAACTCCATGTCTTTCCCTGGTATGCCCTGGCAGACCTCCACCAGTTACAGAACAGCATATGGTTTTCCACACCATTAATAATACTCAACACCTGGGGACCACCAGACAGACAGCGTGATACACAACACAACAGGTTATCACCACAACACTACTAACCACAGGCAGGTATTGATTATCACAGGCGTTTAGTCATTCTCACTGGTACGGGGGAATTCCACAAATATAACACTTACTGTACCAGGGCCTACGGAAGCAGAGGTGACCAGAGCTCTTCTGTTTGTCTGTCATTTTGTTTAGATGTCCTCGAAGAGGAGGCATCTCAGTTGAAAGAGAGGAAAGAAAAGCACCTTTGTCTGCATGCCTGCCGGCCGGCCGGCCTGCCTGTCTGTCTGTCTGTCTGTCTGTCTGTCTGTCTGTCTGCCTGCCTGCCTGCCTGTCTAGCTGTCTGTCTGTCAGTCTGTCTGTCTGCCTGTCATTCTGCCTGCCAATCTGTCTGTCATTTTGTCTGTCTGTCTGTGGGCCTGTGGGTCTGTCTGTCTGTCTGTCAGCCTGTCTGCCTGTCGTTCTGCCTGCCTGCCTGCCTGTCTAGCTGTCTGTCTGTCAGTCTGTCTGTCTGCCTGTCATTCTGCCTGCCTGTCTGTCGGTTGTTCTGTCTGTCTGTCTGCCTGTTTGCCGATCTGTCTGCCTGTCGTTCTGTCTGTCTGTTTGTTGTTCTGCCTGCCAGTCTGTCTGCAGTTCTGTCTGTCTGTCATTCTGCCTGCCTGCCTGTCTGTCATTTTGTCTGTCTGTCTGTGGGTCTGTCTGTCTGCCTGGCTTACATTCTGTCTGTCTGTCTGTCTGTCTGTCTGTCTGTCTGTCTGTCTATCTGTCTGTGGTTCTGTCTGTCTGTCTGTGGTTCTGTCTGTCTGTCTGTCAGCCTATCTGCCTGTCGTTCTGCCTGCCTGCCTG
>NC_092150.1:86081196-86108696 GCF_045791955.1 Oncorhynchus clarkii lewisi
TCTGCTTTTTTTTTTTGCCCATCTACCAATAGGAACCCTTCTTTGTGGGGCATTGGAATGAATGAATTGAATCTATGATTGGAATTCACTGCTCGACTCAAGAGCCATACATATAATTATACGTATGTGTGGGCTACAGAGATTCAGAAATCATGTTAAAAACTATTGTTGCACACAGAGTAAGTCCATGCAACTTATTATGTAACTTGTAAAGTACATTTTGACTAATGAACTTATTTAAGCTTGCCATAACAAAGGGGTAGAATACTTATTTACTCAAGACATTTCAGCTTTTAATTTGTAATCAGTTCTAAAAACATAATTACACTTTGACAAAATGGCGTATTTTGTGTAGGCCAGTGACACAAACCCCCATCTCAATTTAATCCATATTAAAGTCAGGCTGTAACACAACAACATGTGGAAAAATACAAGGGGTCTAAATACTTCCCGAAGGTACTGTAACTTCACATCCCGCTCTGCCTGCATCCCAAATGGCACCCTATTCCCTATTGGCCCCGGTCAGAAAAGTAGTGCACTACATAGGAAATAGGGTGACTCTTAGCAACAGAGTGGCTGTGCCACGTGTCTGTGAGCGTCTGACGGGGACTATAGCAGGCCATAGAAGGTCATTACAGAGGTCACGACAAACTGGAGAGTGAGACATGATGCCTAGAGGGTGAAACAGGGAAAATATAGACAATTGATGATGGTCGGCTGGTGACGTACTCACTGTAGAATCCTCACACTCATTGAACATCTGGGCCCTGAAGGGACAGATATAGATTCATTGAGATCTCATGACTAAGAACTTTAGGAGAACAGGGTCTACAGTAGATGTACTTTATCCCAACTTTGATCACTGTCTTGCACGCTAAGGGGAGATGGGTGTGTGTGTGTGTGTGTGTGTGTGTGTGTGTGTGTGTGTGTGTGTGTGTGTGTGTGTGTGTGTGTGTGTGTGTGCGTGTGTGTATGTGTGTGTGTGTGTGTGTGTGTGTGTGTGTGTGTGTGTGTGTGTGTGTGTGTGTGTGTGTGTGTGTGTGTGTGTGTGTGTGTGTGTGTGTGTGTTTGCGTTGCGTTGCGTTGCGTGCAAGCAGAAATGCGAGATGACCAGAGCTCTCGGTTTCTGTCTGTAATTGTCAAGATAGATAGTGTCATCAAAACCAAGGTTACTGTCTGTCTGTCAATAGGAGTCATTCTAACCCCTTGTAGGACCACAGTATGTCTGAAAGTTGTAAGTTCTGTCAGATATGTGTCAGTGGCAGTGAACCAAGTCACGCTAGAGCAGACACATCCTTTTATTACATAAGTGAGAAACATCATTCATCAGTCATGAACATAATGCCCAACAGACCATTTAAATCCAATTCTCTGCCTTGACTTGTAGAGATGTGAAAATGCCAAGTGATGACAAACCTTTCTCCTCTCCTCTAGCATCAAAACACTGATCAAAACTCTCCTCTCTACTCTAGTATCAAAACACTGATCAAACCTCTCCTCTAGTATCAAACCACTGATCAAACCTCTCCTCGAGTATCAAACCACTGATCAAACCTCTCCTCTAGTATCAAAACACTGATCAAACATCTCCTCTAGCATCAAAACACTGATCAAACATCTCCTCTAGTATCAAACCACTGATCAAACCTCTCATATAGTATCAAACCACTGATCAAACCTCTCCTATCTCCTCTAGCATCAAACCACTGATCAAACATCTCCTCTAGAAACAAACCACTGATCAAACCTCTCCTCTAGTATCAAAACACTGATCAAACCTCTCCTCTAGTATCAAAACACTGATCAAACCTCTCCTCTCTCCTCTAGCATCAAAACACTGATCAAACCTCTCCTCTAGTATCAAACCACTGATCAAACCTGTCCTATAGTATCAAACCACTGATCAAACCTCTCCTCTAGTATCAAACCACTGATCAAACCTGTCCTATAGTATCAAACCACTGATCAAATCTCTCCTCTCTCCTCTAGTATCAAAACACTGATCAAACCTCTCCTCTAGTATCAAATCACTGATCAAACATCTCCTATAGCATCAAACCACTGATCAAACCTCTCCTCTAGTATCAAACCACTGATCAAACCTCTCCTCTAGTATCAAAACACTGATCAAACCTCTCCTCTAGTATCAAACCACTGATCAAACATCTCCTCTAGAAACAAACCACTGATCAAACCTCACCTCTAGTATCAAACCACTGATCAAACCTCTCCTCTAGTATCAAAACACTGATCAAAACTCTCATATAGTATCAAACCACTGATCAAACCTCTCCTCTAGTATCAAACCACTGATCAAACATCTCCTCTAGCATCAAACCACTGATCAAAACTCTCCTCTAGTATCAAAACACTAATCAAACCTCTCCTCTAGTATCAAACCACTGATCAAACCTCTCCTCTAGTATCAAACCACTGATCAAACATCTCCTCTAGCATCAAACCACTGATCAAACCTCTCTTCTAGTATCAAACCACTGATCAAAACTCTCCTATAGTATCAAACCACTGATCAAAAATCATACAATGTGATTTTCTGGATTTTTGTTTTAGATTCCGTCTCTCACAGTTGAAGTGTACCTATGATAACAATTACAGACCTCTACATGCTTTGTAAGTAGGAAAACCTGCAAAACCGGCAGTGTATTAAATACTTGTTCTGCCCACTGTATATGGCCTAAAAAACAAGTTTCATGAAATCGATAACTTGCTAGTAACAGATGATATTCATATACTGACTATCTATAAAACTCGCTTAGATAATACCTTCAACTTCTGTGTCAGATTTCAAAAAGGCTTTACGGCGAAAGCACACCATGCGATTATCTGAGGACAGCGCCCCGCATACAAAACCATGAAAAACATATTTCAACCAGGCAGGTGCGACACGAAAGTCAGAAATAGTGATATAATAAATGCCTTACCTTTGATGATCTTCTTATGTTTGCACTCCAAAAGGTCCCAGTTACATCACAAATGGTCCTTTGGTTCGATAATGTCCTTCTATATATACATAAAAACTCAGTTTAGCAGGCGCGCTTCAGTCAATAATCCATCCAGTTTCACTCCATCAAAATGCATACAAAATGAATCCCAAACGTTACTAATAAACTTTTCCAAACAAGTCAAACAAAGTTTGTAATCAAACCTTAGGTACACTAATACCTAAACAGTATTTGGTTTCTTTCAAATTCTTTACCTGTGCTTGATTGAGCTTCCCTGGTGCGATGGAACCAATAGAGCAGTCCCAAAAGTGAAAACACTACGCATCTGGCACTCCGGCTCGGGCTCAAATAAACATTCAAAGGTTTTTCGAAAATAAGACATATGATTTGAACCCAGATCTGTAACCTAAATGGAGCGTAAAGGAGGATGGCCATGCTGATAGGTATGTATGACCCATTACCCTCCAGAGAGGAGTGGGTTCTCTCTCTGCCAGCACAGGGTCAGTTCAGGGCCTGCTGATAGGTATGTATGATCATTACCCTCCAGAGAGGAGTGGGTTCTCTCTCTGCCAGCACAGGGTCAGTTCAGGTCCTGCTGATAGGTATGTATGATCATTACCCTCCAGAGAGGAGTGGGTTCTCTCTCTGCCAGCACAGGGTCAGTTCAGGGCCTGCTGATAGGTATGTATGACCCATTACCCTCCAGAGAGGAGTGGGTTCTCTCTCTGCCAGCACAGGGTCAGTTCAGGGCCTGCTGATAGGTATGTATGATCATTACCCTCCAGAGAGGAGTGGGTTCTCTCTCTGCCAGCACAGGGTCAGTTCAGGTCCTGCTGATAGGTATGTATGATCATTACCCTCCAGAGAGGAGTGGGTTCTCTCTCTGCCAGCACAGGGTCAGTTCAGGGCCTGCTGATAGGTATGTATGACCCATTACACTCCAGGGTAGAGAGGAGTGGGTTCTCTCTCTGCCAGCACAGGATCAGGTCATGGCCTGCTGTGAATCCTTACTTCAGAGGAAAGGAGACAGAGGGCACGGCAGAGTTAGTCACCTGGGAGGGAGGGAGGGAGGGAGGGAGGGAGGGAGGGAGGGAGGGAGGGAGGGAGGGAGGGAGGGAGGGAGGGAGGGAGGGAGGGAGGGAGGGAGGGAGGGAGGGAGGGAGGGAGTGCATGTGTGACCTGGCTTTCAAGAGAAGACAGGCTATGTGCACACTGCCCACAAAATGAGGTGGAACCTGAGCTGCACTTCCTAACCTCCTGACAATATTAGAGACACAGTATTTCCCACTTTTGTGTGTTCCTTTTTTTGTTCAAAATGACAGTTGATTTTTTTATTGTTTATTTCCCGTTTGTTTATTATCTATTTCACTTACTTCGGCGATGTTAATAATTAACATGTTTCCCATGCCAATAAAGCCCCTTTTGAATTGAATATAGGGGTTAGAGGTCAGTCTGAACTCCAGGACAACAGGACCTACATTAGATGGTCTTTATCCCAACTTGCATCACTGTTTTGCACGCTTAGGGGGATGGGAGTGTGTGTGTGTGTGTGTGTGTGTGTGTGTGTGTGTGTGTGTGTGTGTGTGTGTGTGTGTGTGTGTGTGTGTGTGTGTGTGTGTGTGTGTGTGTGTGTGTGTGTGTGTGTGTGTGTGTGTGTGTGTGCGTGTGCGTGTGTGTGTGTATTGTGAGGGGACCAAGTATTTTGCCTGTTGCTCTAAAGCGGAAAGGTGGAATAGAGAAGAGAGCAGGATTTATTTTTATTTTTTACATAGAACAAAGTTCTCTATTGAAATATCTTCTCTTCTCCACCATGCCCACATAACTAAAAGGATAACACAACTCTTCTTCTTCACAGGAATAGGGAAAACAAAGTGAGTAACTTTTAACTGCAACGTAAATCACGCGTGTGTCACCGTCTTAACTATACGTTGGTGGAGATCTCATTTCCGATGGCGGTTGTGAATTTGTGTTTGTCCCAAGAGGTTCTTTCTTCTGTCGTCTGTCAGGTAAGTCAGCCGTTTGGAGAATCAACACGTCCTTTTTCCACTGAGCTTCCCCCGCTACTGGTTCTCCCGTATCGTACGTAGGAGGAAGGGAATAGGTGATTAGTGCCGCCAGGCGGGCTTAGCTGTCTCTGATTCCCTGCACTCACATGCCCGGGCTGGGCTACTATCAGTGGGCACAGCCTAACACCCCTGGAGGTCCTTCCACAGTGTGTGGTGGTGACACCTCTTCTAGCAGGTCCCTCTCAGAAAACACCTGATCTCAACCTTATTTGATGACTCACACTTTTGAATAGAAACCTGATGACGTTGACTCTATGTGACAAAGCTGGTTCCCAGACCGCCACACACACACGTTACACATATAATACTGGATCACATACAGTACCCTAAACTAATCCCCAGTACTCCCTCAGGCAGTAAACAGGCTAACTGGAGAGACACCTATAACCCCTGACCCTAGGACCCCTGACAGTAGGACCCTAGGGCTGAAGGAGTGGAACCCAATCGCCTACCTCACCATAACTCTAGAGCCCTCACTAGACCGTAAAACATAAAAATACCTTAAAACAGATAAATTACCTCATTATGGAACAATTACCTCATTATGGAACAATTACCTCAATGTGGAACAATTTCCTCAATATGGAACAATTACCTCATTATGGAACAATTACCTCAATGTGGAACAATTATCTCATTATGGAACAATTACCTCATTATGGAACAATTACCTCATTATGGAACAATTACCTCATTATGGAACAATTACCTCAATGTGGAACAATTACCTCATTATGGAAGATTACCTCAATATGGAACAATTACCTCAAATTGGAACAATTACCTCAATGTGGAACAATTACCTCAATATGGAACAATTACCTCAATGTGGAACAATTACCTCATTGTGGAACAATTACCTCATTATGGAACAATTACCTCATTATGGAACAATACCTCAATATGGAACAATTACCTCAAATTGGAACAATTACCTCAATGTGGAACAATTACCTCAATATGGAACAATTACCTCATTGTGGATCAATTACCTCATTATGGAACAATTACCTCAATATGGAACAATTACCTCAAATTGGAACAATTACCTCAATGTGGAACAATTACCTCATTATGGAACAATTACCCCATTATGGAACAATTACCTCATTATGGAACAATTACCTCAATGTGGAACAATTACCTCAATATGGAACAATTACCTCATTATGGAACAATTACCTCATTATGGAACAATTACCTCAATGTGGAACAATTACCTCAAATTGGAACAATTACCTCATTGTGTGTCACGACTTCCGCCGAAGTCGGTCCCTCTCCTTGTTCGGGCGGCGTCCGGCAGTCGACGTCACCGGTCTTCTAGCCATCGCTGATCCATCTTTCATTTTCCATTGGTTTTGTCTTTATTTTCTACACACCTGGTTTTCATTACCCAATTACATATTCATGTATTTAACCCTCTATTTCCCCCATGTTTGTTGTGCGTGATTATTACTATGTTCAGTTCGGTTCACGTTGGCTTGTATTTCGACGGGTGCTGTGTTCACCCGTGCATAACATTTACCGTCGTTGTTTTTGGTGAAGTGTATTTGGAAACCTTGTGCCTTTATTTTTTTAGTAAAATACGTTGCTCACTCATTTTGCTCTCCTGCGCCTAGCTTCATGCACCAGCTACACTCACCTTCTGACAATCTGGAACAATTACCTCATTATGAAACAATTACTTCAATATGGAACAAATACCTCAATGTGGAACAATTACCTCAGTATGGAACAATTACCTCAATGTGGAACAATTACCTCATTATGGAACAATTACCTCAATGTGGAACAATTACCTCAATGTGGAACAATTACCTCATTATGGAACAATTACCTCATTATGGAACAATTACCTCAATGTGGAAGAATTACCTCAATGTGGAACAATTACCTCATTATGGAACAATTATCTCAATGTGGAACAATTACCTCAGTATGGAACAATTACCTCAATGTGGAACAAATACATCAACGTGGAACAACTGTTCTTTACGTCATTAGACCTGATTTAGATCATCAGACTAGAGACGGCAAGAACAAAAGTTGTTTTTGAGCGAATTGTGCAAATGATTCAATCACAGTGTTTCACCTTGTACCTGACTGTATCAGTGTGATCTATGTTTGCTTCTCTGACAGGTGGCGGGACTCTTAGGAAAAAAAATGATCTTCATTTGTCCCCATAGGAGAACCCTTTTAGTTCCAGGTAGAACCCTTTGGTGGTGAAAAAGGTTATACTTCAAACCGTTTAGTGGTGAAAGGATTCCAAGGAGAGCCTTCAACATTCTATTAAATAAATATTTGTTTTCATAGGCTTCTCCTATGGGGACAATTGAACAACCTTTTATCGTTCCAGGTAGCAGCCACTGCCTGACAGTCAGCTAACAGCTAACGTCCCATCTCTCGCTCTATCTCACTCTTTCTCTAGCTTTCTCTCTCTTTCTGTCTCCCCTATCTGCCCCCCCACCCTCCTCATTCCCAGTTAGTCAAAACACTGTCTGTAGGAGAACTTGTTACCTAGCACTCTGTCTCTCTCTGTTTAACAATTTATTTCTGGATATACAAGGGGATATTATTTGATGTTGGCAAGGAGAAGAGAGGAAGAGAGAGAGGCAGCGGCAGTAGGGACAGAAGAAGAACTCCAGGTCCAGCAGAACAGACACACTGCTGGGATAGTCATCACCCTTTCACCACTAACTCCAGATCTCCAGATGACTATGGGAATCTTTAATAGCAGTTATATTAAGAAACAAAAATAAAAGCCACATTCTCCTGCTGGTATTTTTGATAGCTGAGCTGGACGTTGGACGCTGGATCAAAACATAACTTTAGCCAAGACTTTAGAGAGACGTCTGGTGGAGGAGAGCTAGTGAGGATGCCACACACAGACACAGCACTTACACACACACACACACACACACACGCACGCACGCACGCACGCACGCATGCACGCACACACACACACACACACACGCACACACACACACACACACACACACACACACACACACACACACACACACACACTCCAGCAGTATCCCCTTACTGTATCCACTTGCTGTATCGTCTTGCTGTATCCACTTGCTGTATCATCTTGCTGTATCACCTTGCTGTATCACCTTGCGGTATCCCCTTGCTGTATCCCCTTGCTATATCCTCTTGCTATATCCCCTTGCTATATCCCCTTGCCTATATCCCGTTGCTATATCCCCTTGCAGTATCGCCTTGCTGTATCCCCTTGCTGTATCGTCTTGCTGTATCACCTTGCTGTATCGTCTTGCTGTATCACCTTGCTGTATCGTCTTGCTGTATCACCTTGCTGTATCATCTTGCTGTATCCCCTTGCTGTATCGTCTTGCTGTATCGTCTTGCTGTATCACCTTGCTGTATCGTCTTGCTGTATCGTCTTGCTGTATCGTCTTGCTGTATCCCCTTGCTGTATCACCTTGCTGTATCGTCTTGCTGTATCGTCTTGCTGTATCACCTTGCTGTATCGTCTTGCTGTATCGTCTTGCTGTATCGTCTTGCTGTATCCCCTTGCTGTATCACCTTGCTGTATCGTCTTGCTGTATCGTCTTGCTGTATCACCTTGCTATATCACCTTGCTGTATCGTCTTGCTGTATTGTCTTGCTGTATCGTCTTGCTGTATCGTCTTGCTGTATCACCTTGCTGTATCGTCTTGCTGTATCGTCTTGCTGTATCGTCTTGCTGTATCCTCTTGCTGTATCCCGCTGTATCGTCTTGCTGTATCGTCTTGCTGTATCGTCTTGCTGTGATTGTGAAACTCCCAGGGATGTTACGTCTGCTGAACTTGATGCTAGACAGAGATCCTCTTCCCATCAAATGTTTATACTATGGTACCTTCCTACTGACCACATGAACTGTCTGACCCAGACCTTCCTAATGACCACATGATCTGTCTGAACCAGACCTTCCTATCAACCACATCATCTGTCTGAACCAGACCTTCCTATCAACCACATCATCTATCTGACCCAGGCCTTCCTATCAACCACATCATCTGTCTGAACCAGACCTTCCTATCAACCACATCATCTATCTGACCCAGACCTTCCTACTGACCACATCATCTGTCTGACCCAGACCTTCCTACCAACCACATCATCTATCTGACCCAGACCTTCCTACTGACCACATGATCTGTCTGACCCAGACCTTCCTACTGACCACATCATCTGTCTGACCCAGATGTGTCATAGTCAATGATAATTCATAGCTGCATCAATACGCAGACATATCCATCATGTCCTTATTGCTGAACCAGCGGTCTATACTTTCAGAGAATGTTTATAGGAGTTGAATGACATTAACTGCATTGATTAGAGAGTACTCACCAATGTCTGCTGCAACTGTCATGTACTGTCATGTTGTCTTGTCTCTGTCCTTTCCCTTCACCCTGTCTCCCTCTGCTGGTCGTGTTAGGTTACCTTTTCTCCCCCGCTTTCCCCCAGCTGTCCCTTGTCTCCTCTAACTACCCATTCACCCCGTTCCCCACCTGTTCCCTTTTTTCCCTCTGATTAGGTCCCTATATCTCTCTCTGTTTCTGCTCCTGTCCTTGTCGGATTCTTGTTTGTTTGTGTCATTCATGCCTGAACCAGACTGTCGTCATGTTTGCTGTAACCTTGTCCTGTCCTGTCGGAATCTGCCGGTCCATCTGAGCCTACCTATGTTTGGTAATTAAAGAAGCTCTGTTTAAGTTGATTCGCTTTTGGGTCCTCATTCACGCACCGTAACAGAAGAATCCGACCAAGAATGGACCCAGCGACTTCGGATCCTCTCCACTCAGCCGTCGAGATCCAGGGAGCGATGCTAGGCAGACACAAGCAGGAATTGTCTGCTGCTCGACATGCCGTTGAGACCCTGGCCACCCAAGTCTCCAACCTCACAGAACAGGTTCACCATCTCCACCTCAATCCACCGGCCACTTCCAGGGCTTTCGAATCTCCGGAGCCCAGAATCAATAACCCGCCGTGTTACTCTGGGGAGCCCACTGAATGCCGCTCGTTCCTCACCCAGTGTGATATTGTGTTTTCTCTCCAGCCCAACACTTACTCCAGGAGCACTGCTCGTGTCGCCTACGTCATATCTCTCCTTATTGGACGGGCTCGTGAGTGGGGCACGGCAATCTGGGAGGCAAGGGCTGAGTGTACTAACCAGTATCAAGACTTTAAGGAGGAGATGATACGGGTTTTTGATCGATCTGTTTTTGGGGAGGAGGCTTCCAGGGCCCTGTCTTCCCTATGTCAAGGCAATCGATCCATAACAGACTACTCTATTGAGTTTCGCACTCTTGCTGTCTCCAGTGGCTGGAACGAGCCGGCCTTGCTCGCTCGTCTTCTGGAGGGTTTCCGCGCAGAGGTAAAGGATGAGATTCTCTCCCGGGAGGTTCCTTCCAGCGTGGATTCCTTGATTGAACTCGCTATTCGCATTGAGCGACGGGTTGATCTTCGTCACCGAGCTCGTGGAAAGGAGCTCGCGCTCTCCGTCGCCTCCCTCTCCGCATCACTACCATCTTCCTCTGCCGGCTCGGGTGCTGAGCCCATGCAGCTGGGAGGTATCCGCATCTCGACTGAGGAGAGGGAACGGAGAATCACCAACCGCCTCTGTCTCTATTGCGGTTCCGCTGGTCATTTTGTCACTTCATGTCCAGTAAAAGGCCAGAGCTCGTCAGTAAGCGGAGGGCTACTGGTGAGCGCTACTACTCCTGTCTCTCCTTCAAGATCCTGCACTACCTTGTCGGTCCATCTACGCTGGACCGGTTCGTCAGCTTCCTGCAGTGCCTTAATAGACTCTGGGGCGGAGGGCTGTTTTATGGACGAGACCTGGGCTCGGGAACATGACATTCCTCTCAGACAGTTAAAGGAGCCCACGGCCTTGTTCGCCCTGGATGGTAGTCCTCTCCCCAGGATTCAGCGTGAGACGCTACCTTTAACCCTCACTGTTTCTGGTAATCATAGTGAAACCATTTCTTTTTTAATTTTTCGTTCACCTTTTACACCTGTTGTTTTGGGCCATCCCTGGCTAGTTTGTCATAATCCTTCCATTAATTGGTCTAGTAATTCTATCCTCTCCTGGAACGTCTCTTGTCATGTGAAATGTTTAATGTCTGCTATCCCTCCTGTTTCCTCTGTCTCTTCTTCACAGGAGGAGCCTGGTGATTTGACAGGGGTGCCGGAGGAATATCACGATCTGCGCACGGTGTTCAGTCGGTCCAGGGCCACCTCTCTTCCTCCACACCGGTCGTATGATTGTAGTATTGATCTCCTTCCGGGAACCACCCCCCCCCGGGGTAGACTATACTCTCTGTCGGCTCCCGAACGTAAGGCTCTCGAAGATTATTTGTCTGTAGCTCTTGACGCCGGTACCATAGTCCCCTCCTCCTCTCCCGCCGGAGCGGGGTTTTTTTTTGTCAAGAAGAAGGACGGGTCTCTGCGCCCCTGCATAGATTATCGAGGGCTGAATGACATAACAGTGAAGAATCGTTATCCGCTTCCTCTTATGTCTTCAGCCTTCGAGATCCTGCAGGGAGCCAGGTTTTTCACTAAGTTGGACCTTCGTAACGCTTACCATCTCGTGCGCATCAGGGAGGGGGACGAGTGGAAGACGGCGTTTAACACTCCGTTAGGGCACTTTGAATACCGGGTTCTTCCTTTCGGCCTCGCTAACGCTCCAGCTGTCTTTCAGGCATTAGTCAATGATGTCCTGAGAGACATGCTGAACATCTTTGTTTTCGTTTACCTTGACGATATCCTGATTTTTTCACCGTCACTCCAGATTCATGTTCAGCACGTTCGACGTGTCCTCCAGCGCCTTTTAGAGAATTGTCTTTTTGTGAAGGCTGAGAAGTGCACTTTTCATGCCTCCTCCGTCACATTTCTCGG
Organism: Oncorhynchus clarkii lewisi; assembly: GCF_045791955.1. Taxonomy (NCBI): domain Eukaryota; kingdom Metazoa; phylum Chordata; class Actinopteri; order Salmoniformes; family Salmonidae; genus Oncorhynchus; species Oncorhynchus clarkii. Next base: position 86,093,129 of record NC_092150.1, read on the forward strand.
TTCTGTTATTTCCGCTGAAGGCATTAAGATGGATCCCGCTAAGGTCCAAGCTGTCATTGATTGGCCCGTCCCTAAGTCACGCGTCGAGCTGCAGCGCTTTCTCGGCTTCGCGAACTTCTATCGTCGTTTCATCCGTAATTTCGGTCAGGTGGCAGCTCCTCTCACAGCCCTTACTTCTGTCAAGACGTGCTTTAAGTGGTCCGTTTCCGCCCAGGGAGCTTTTGATCTCCTCAAGAATCGTTTTACATCCGCTCCTATCCTTGTTACACCTGACGTCTCTAGACAGTTCGTTGTCGAGGTTGACGCGTCAGAGGTGGGAGTGGGAGCCATCCTTTCTCAGCGCTCCCTCTCTGACGACAAGGTCCACCCATGCGCGTATTTTTCTCATCGCCTGTCGCCGTCGGAACGTAACTATGATGTGGGTAACCGCGAACTGCTCGCCATCCGGTTAGCCCTAGGCGAATGGCGACAGTGGTTGGAGGGGGCGACCGTTCCTTTTGTCGTTTGGACTGACCATAGGAACCTTGAGTACATCCGTTCTGCCAAACGACTTAATGCGCGTCAGGCGCGTTGGGCGCTGTTTTTCGCTCGTTTCGAGTTCGTGATTTCTTATCGTCCGGGCTCTAAGAACACCAAGCCTGATGCTTTGTCTCGTCTCTTCAGTTCTTCAGTAGCCTCCACTGACCCCGAGGGGATTCTCCCTGAGGGGCGTGTTGTCGGGTTGACTGTCTGGGGAATTGAGAGGCAGGTAAAGCAAGCACTCACTCAAACTCCGTCGCCGCGCGCTTGTCCTAGGAACCTTCTTTTCGTTCCCGTTCCTACTCGTCTGGCCGTTCTTCAGTGGGCTCACTCTGCCAAGTTAGCCGGCCACCCTGGCGTTCGGGGTACGCTTGCTTCCATTCGCCAGCGTTTCTGGTGGCCCACCCGGGAGCATGACACGCGTCGTTTCGTGGCTGCTTGTTCGGTCTGCGCGCAGACTAAGTCCGGTAACTCTCCTCCTGCCGGCCGTCTCAGGCCGCTTCCTATTCCCTCTCGACCGTGGTCTCACATCGCCTTAGATTTTGTCACCGGACTGCCTTCGTCAGCGGGGAAGACTGTTATTCTTACGGTTGTCGATAGGTTCTCTAAGGCGGCTCATTTCATTCCCCTTGCTAAGCTTCCTTCTGCTAAAGAGACGGCACAAATCATCATCGAGAATGTTTTCAGAATTCATGGCCTTCCGTCAGACGTCGTTTCGGACAGAGGTCCGCAATTCACGTCTCAATTTTGGAGGGAGTTTTGCCGTTTGATTGGGGCTTCCGTCAGTCTCTCTTCCGGCTTTCACCCCCAGTCTAACGGTCAAGCAGAACGGGCCAATCAGACTATTGGTCGCATCTTACGCAGTCTTTCTTTTCGCAACCCTGCGTCTTGGTCAGAACAGCTCCCCTGGGCAGAATACGCCCACAACTCGCTTCCTTCGTCTGCGACCGGGCTATCTCCTTTTCAGAGTAGCCTCGGGTACCAGCCTCCGTTGTTCTCATCTCAGTTCGCCGAGTCCAGCGTCCCCTCCGCTCAGGCTTTTGTCCAACGTTGCGAGCGCACCTGGAAGAGGGTCAGGTCTGCACTTTGCCGTTATAGGGCGCAGACTGTGAGAGCTGCTAATAAGCGTAGAACTAAGAGCCCTAGATATTGTCGCGGTCAGAGAGTTTGGCTCTCCACTCAGAACCTTCCCCTTAAGACGGCTTCTCGCAAGTTGACCCCGCGGTTCATTGGTCCATTCCGTATCTCTCAGGTCATTAATCCTGTCGCAGTGCGACTTCTTCTTCCGCGATATCTTCGTCGCGTCCACCCGGTCTTCCATGTCTCCTGTGTTAAGCCCGTTCTTCGCGCCCCCGCTCGTCTTCCCCCCCCCCCCCCCATCCTTGTCGAGGGCGCACCTATCTACAGGGTCCGTAAAATCTTGGACATGCGTCCTCGGGGCCGTGGTCATCAGTACCTAGTTGACTGGGAGGGGTACGGTCCTGAGGAGAGGAGTTGGGTTCCCTCTCGGGACGTGCTGGACCGTGCGCTGATTGATGATTTCCTCCGTTGCCGCCAGGTTTCCTCCTCGAGTGCGCCAGGAGGCGCTCGGTGAGTGGGGGGGTACTGTCATGTACTGTCATGTTGTCTTGTCTCTGTCCTTTCCCTTCACCCTGTCTCCCTCTGCTGGTCGTGTTAGGTTACCTTTTCTCCCCCGCTTTCCCCCAGCTGTCCCTTGTCTCCTCTAACTACCCATTCACCCCGTTCCCCACCTGTTCCCTTTTTTCCCTCTGATTAGGTCCCTATATCTCTCTCTGTTTCTGCTCCTGTCCTTGTCGGATTCTTGTTTGTTTGTGTCATTCATGCCTGAACCAGACTGTCGTCATGTTTGCTGTAACCTTGTCCTGTCCTGTCGGAATCTGCCGGTCCATCTGAGCCTACCTATGTTTGGTAATTAAAGAAGCTCTGTTTAAGTTGATTCGCTTTTGGGTCCTCATTCACGCACCGTAACAGCAACAAAACTATACTGCCTTTCAAAGCCATAATGCAGTAACTACGGCATTTTTTTTACAGCAAAATTTGACTTCAAATATGTTTCAATCAAGACAGACTGCAATTTCTGATACTCCATTATATATTCTGATCAACTGGCTTGTTCTTGTGTCAGGAAACTAAATCCCACATTAATCAGATAATGTACCTGGCCATTACAACAGATCAAAGATTTGTTTTACCAAATTCGTAGTTATTGCTTTTTGCCTTTTGTAGGGCAGAATAGTTGTCTCATTATTTGCCGTATAAGAAGATGGTCCCAGAACCACAGAGATCCTATATATTACTATGTCCAGAACTACAGAGATCCTATATATTACTATGTCGAGAACCACAGAGATCCTATATATTACTATGTCCAGAACCACAAAGATCCTATATATTACTATGTCCAGAACCACAGAGATCCTATACATTACTATGTCCAGAACCACAAAAATCCTTTTCATTACTATGTCCAGAACCACAGAGATCCTTTATATTACTATGTCCAGAACCACAGAGATCCTATATATTACTATGTCCAGAACCACAGAGATCCTATACATTACTATGTCCAGAACCACAAAGATCCTTTTCATTACTATGTCCAGAACCACAGAGATCCTATACATTACTATGTCCAGAACCACAAATATAATTTTCATTACTATGTCCAGAACCACAGAGATCCTTTATATTACTATGTCCAGAACCACAGAGATCCTATATATTACTATGTCCAGAACCACAAAGATCCTATATATTACTATGTCCAGAACCACAGAGATCCTATATATTACTATGTCCAGAAGCACAGAGATCCTATATATTACTATGTCCAGAACCACAGAGATCATTTATATTACTATATCCAGAACCACAGAGATCCTATACATTACTATGTCCAGAACCACAGAGATCCTATATATTACTATGTCCAGAACCACATAGATCCTTTATATTACTATGTCCAGAACCACAGAGATCCTATATATTACTATGTCCAGAACCACAAAGATCCTATACATTACTATGTCCAGAACCACAAATATCATTTTCATTACTATGTCCAGAACCACAGAGATCCTATATATTACTATGTCCAGAACCACAGAGATCCTATATATTACTATGTCCAGAACCACAAAGAGCCTATATATTACTATGTCCAGAACCACAGAGATCCTATATATTACTATGTCCAGAACCACAGAGATCCTATATACTACTATGTCCAGAACCACAGAGATCCTATATATTACTATATCCAGAACCACAGAGATCCTATATATTACTATGTCCAGAACCACAGAGATCCTATACATTACTATGTCCAGAACCACAGAGATCCTATATATTACTATGTCCAGAACCACAGAGATCCTATATATTACTATGTCCAGAACCACAGAGATCCTATATATTACTATGTCCAGAACCACAGAGATCCTATATATTACTATGTCCAGAACCACAAAGATCCTTTATATTACTATGTCCAGAACCACAGAGATCCTATACATTACTATGTCCAGAACCACAGAGATCCTATACATTACTATGTCCAGAACCACAGAGATCCTATATATTACTATGTCGAGAACCACAGAGATCCTATATATTACTATGTCCAGAACCACAAAGATCCTATATATTACTATGTCCAGAACCACAGAGATCCTATACATTACTATGTCCAGAACCACAAAGATCATTTTCATTACTATGTCCAGAACCACAGATATCCTATATATTACTATGTCCAGAACCACAGAGATCTTTTTCATTACTATGTCCAGAACCACAGAGATCCTATATATTACTATGTCCAGAACCACAAAGATCCTATATATTACTATGTCCAGAACCACAGAGATCCTATATATTACTATGTCCAGAACCACAAAGATCCTATATATTACTATGTCCAGAACCACAGAGATCCTATATATTACTATGTCCAGAACCACAAAGATCCTATACATTACTATGTCCAGAACCACAGAGATCCTATATATTACTATGTCCAGAACCACAGAGATCCTATATATTACTATGTCCAGAACAATCACAAATGCATTTAGGTCGTAGGTCACATGCAGTTTTGGGGAAGCTACTCTGAAAAAAATTGTTTACCAAGCTACCAATGACTTTACACTGGATTACATTAAGATACACCACAGCTACCCTCAAGGAAAATATAGTTTACTGAACTAAAGTTACTTTGAATAAGTAGTTAATATGTACATCTGAAATGCCAATGATCACAAATTGCTAGAAAACACATCACTTTGGGCTCATATGTTAATATAAAATGTAATTTAGCCTATTAAACACAAAAACTATATTTCAAGGGAGAATTAGGCCTGTCTGATGCCGAAAAAGTTATAAATAGTATATTATTTGTTGCATAAAAAGTAGTGTGTAGTTCCAGTAGTTAGCTACACCCCTACATGGCAGAAAAATCATTAAATACTGATAACACTACTTAGATTTGAATTTAGTTCAACTACCACCAAGCTACTGTAAAATGTAGTTTAATTGCTAGTTGAACTACATGTAGGTCATACCTCACCAGCACTGGTCACATGGAATATGATTGTAATATATGAATTGTTAAAAAGGTGGTGCCATCTTAAAATAACCTCATATACGTGCATTCAATTCATATTCAAACGTCAATAGTACAGCACATCTGTGTGTGTGTGTGAATTGAATCACAAATCCAGTCGTTCTCTCATTCATATGATTGCAGCACAGGCCTCGGCGCCTCTCTAGTGAACTCACAACGGCTTCTAGCGGACAAACTTGGAACAGCAGCAGGGAATAAAACATTTTTTTCCCAATTGACTGACTGAGCATCCTCTCGCAAATTCCTGAAGCCAGTCTGGTGAATAAATAAGACCATATTTTCGCTCTAGGAATTGATTCACATTTCCATATGAATCCAACTTTCTCCATAAGAAAATAACACTGATAATCAGTTACCTATTTTGGTGAGACCACTATTGATAAGCAAGTGTAAGAATTAAGCATAAACTTAATCAAACATGAGCAAAAAGGTTTAAAGATAGAGAAGATTATTATTATTATTTTATTTTTTTCCGAGAACATTTCAAACTGATGAGTAAACCAATAACCGGAAATGATGGTCTAATAAAGGTATGGATCCGGTCATGGAATTCGGCCTCTGGAATGTGGCGCGTTTTTTTCTATCTCCCCTCTCCCCTTGTGCGCGTCTGAATGGGACTCAGTGCGCTCCAGCGGCTCTACTTGCTGTGAGGTAAGACCATAAGCTCATCCCTTTTCCCTTCCACCATCTGATTGGGCGAGACGCGTTCTTAGGAATGTCATGAAACTATTTAAATAGTACTTTGTCCCCTGGCTTACAGTTAGGTTCTTAGCTTCAGATACCAGAGAGAAGATTTTGCCGTTCAATTAAAGCAACAGAAGAAACGTACTTTCTGCATCTTATATCGGACTCCTTTCCATTAGAAATTAACAAGAAATTGTTTTTATCTTGTGGATTATTATTGGATTTCCATTTCTATTTGGATTTGACTGTTTCTCTCTGCTGTTTTCATTCAACAGGTGGGTTAACAATATTTCGATTTTCTTTCAACGAATCCAGCCTATATCAATACATATTTTTATAATATTGTCTTATTATAGTAAATAATAATATGCGTTTGGATTATTGTTTATTATTATATTTAAATGTTATGTGTAAATATGAATTTTTGTGAAAGTGGTTGACTTTATTTGCTGTTTTTCATAGGGAAAAAACAGAATTTCATCATGAAGTTGACAGGAATATTTCTGCTGTTGATGCTTTTGACCTGCGAGAGCGTACGGGTTGCAGGTGAGATGCTTGTCTGATACTGTATGTTTGTCTAGAATTAACGGAGTTTCTAACGCTTCAACTTAAAACTCCATGAACTTAAAACTTTAAAAAAAAAAGATATATATATATTATCCCTTTAATTTATTGATTGCGTTGGACAAACGTTAGACTTCATTCCGCACAACAAAAATAATCAATTCCAAAGACATGCAGATAAAGACTAATTGCTCCCACTCATTCCCATGTCCCTCCCACAGAGAACCGAGACGACAATAGCGTGTACGACCTGTTCGAGCTGGTCCAAGTCTCCAAGAAGAACCACGGAGTGACCCTAGTGAAGGGAGACGACCCATACAGTCCCGCCTACAAGATCCTCAACCCGGACCTGATCCCCGAGCTCCCCGAGAGCTCCTTCAGGGACCTCATCGATTCCATCCATGCCGAGAGGGGCTTCCTCCTCCTGCTTAACTTCAAGCAGTTTAAGCGGACCAGGGGCTCCCTCTTGACCGTGGAGAAGCGGGACGGATCAGGAGCCGTGTTCGAGATTGTCTCGAATGGAAAAGCGAACACCCTGGATGTGGTTTTCTCCACCGTTAATAAACAACAGGTGGTCTCGATAGAAGATGTGGACTTGGCGACGGGCCACTGGAAGAATATTACGCTGTTCGTGCAGGAGGACCGGGCGCAGCTGTATGTTGGCTGTGAGGAGGTGAACACGGCGGAACTGGACGCTCCCATCCAGAGCATCCTCACTCAGGAGACTCCCGCCACAGCGCGCCTCAGGATCGGGAAGGGAGCGGTGAAGGACCGGTTCATGGTAAGTGGAGTGCGCAGAGCACATGACGCACGGCATTACACATAATGGATACAGATGATATAAGTGATCGAGTTATTTTAGATGTTAGTAAGTGTTGAATTTAGTATTGTGTGACACTTAAATTCATAAAAAATGATGTAAATAAAACCTATAGACCCATCCATAAAATGGATACGGTACACCATATCGGAAATCCTTGTATGATCCATAAAGTCCTATATTTGTTGCGTAAATGTCGAATGACAGTGACTGCAATACTCGAGCTAAAATGGCCTTTGATTCTCGCAGGGGGTGCTCCAAAACGTGCGCTTCGTCTTTGGAACCACTTTGGACGCGATTCTGCGCAACAAGGGATGTCAAAACTGTAAGTAGCCTAATCATGAACAGAAAGCATATTTGCGTGTTTACCCATGCGCCACTGGTTGTTATTCTAAAGCTACCAAGCATTCTATAAGACATGCGTGTGATTGTTTAAGAGCCGAGTTATTGACTGTCATGGGAAAGTTGCTAACAAATTCACGTTTATGTTGCCATTGGAAAGCTGAAGTTTACAAGCACTTCAATGCCTCCTCAGGGCTGGGCACATTAACTCATTAACTTCATTGTGATCCAAGATAGTATGAGGCTGTAATGTTCTGTATTCACTCAACTGAGTGTAGTTACATATCATCCACCCTTATATCACCAATGAGCCCTGGGGACAGTGTGTCTGTTGTGGTCTGTTGTGGTCTGCTGTGGTCTGTTGTGGTCTGTTGTGGTCTGCTGTGGTCTGCTGTGGTCTGCTGTGGTCTGTTGTGGTCTGCTGTGGTCTGCTGTGGTCTGCTGCGGTCTGCTGTGGTCTGTTGTGGTCTGCTGTGGTCTGTTGTGGTCTGCTGTGGTCTGTTGTGGTCTGTTGTGGTCTGCTGTGGTCTGTTGTGGTCTGCTGTGGTCTGCTGTGGTCTGTTGTGGTCTGTTGTGGTCTGCTGTGGTCTGTTGTGGTCTGTTGTGGTCCGCTGTGGTCCGCTGTGGTCTGCTGTGGTCGGCTGTGGTCTGCTGTGGTCTACTGTGGTCTGCTGTGGTCTGCTGTGGTCTGTTGTGGTCTGCTGTGGTCTGCTGTGGTCTGTTGTGGTCTGCTGTGGTCTGCTGTGGTCTGCTGTGGTCTGCTGTGGTCTGCTGTGGTCTGCTGTGGTCTAGTGGGTACTGCCATTACAGTTTACATTGCTCTAAACAGTCTCTCTTTTTGTTTCTCCCTTCCTCCCTCTTCCTCCCTCTTCCTCCCTCTTCCTCCCTCTTCCTCCCTCTTTCTCCCACCCTACTCTGTCTCACTCCTTTTCCCCTGTCTCCCTCCCCCCCTCGCTTCCTTTCTTTCCACTCTCCCTCCCTCTCCCCTCTCCCTTCTATCCCCTCCCCCTCCTTCCCCCTCCCTCCATCCCTCTCCCTCCCTCCCTCTCTCTTTCGCTCTCCCTTCCTCCTTCTCCCCCTCATCTCCCTCCCTCCCTCAGCTGTTCTTACTGATGAGATCGTCCTTATCGACGACACCATCAATGGGTCCAGCCCTGCCATTAGGACGGACTACACTGGCCACAAAACTAAAGGTAAACACAACTGCTGCTGCTTATTGTTATGAACCCTGTATAAACCCTGTATAAACCCTGTATAAACCCTGTACAAACCCTGTATAAACCCTGTATAAACCCTGTTAAACTCTCCCGAAAAGGGTTCCATATACAGAATAGAACAAAACAGCATAGAATAGAATATAACAGCATAGAATAGAATATAACAGCATAGAATAGGACAGCATAGAATAGAATAGAACAGCATAGAATAGAACAGCATAGACTAGAATAGAACAGCATAGAATAGAACAGAACAGCATAGAATAGAATAGAACAGCATATAATAGAATAGAACAGCATAGAATATAACAGCATAGAATAGAACAGTATGGAACAGCATAGAAGCATAGAAGTATTAGAAGAAAGTAAATTATTCTATTCTATTCTACTGTCAGCAGTTGTCTGTAGCTTTAGGGAGTTGAACATTAGTCTGGAAGCCTTCATGTACATTGATAGTGAAACTGTATTTCCCATAGAATTCACATATCTCCATATATCTCTGTGTTTTCCCTCCCTCCAGACCTGCAGATGATCTGTGGGTTCTCCTGCGAGGACCTGGCTGGCATGTTCAAGGAATTGAAGGGGCTGGGAGTGGTGGTGAAGGAGCTGTCCAATGAGCTACGCAAAGTGGTGAGGAAACACACCTGACTCCTGAACCAGATGTCTGTCTGTCTGTCTGTCTGTCTGTCTGTCTGTCTGTCTGTCTGTCTGTCTGTCTGTCGCATGATCTCTTTTTCAAACCACTTGGGCTATTGACAACTGAAGAGTGAAACAGTGTCTGCATTTGAAACCCTTTCTCATCCAGTATTCATATAGGAGTGTATGCTTCCTTCCTTCCTGTCTCCTTCAGACGGACGAGAACAAGTTTTTGATGAACAGAGTTGGGATCCACAGTGGAGTCTGTCTGCACAACGGCATCGTCCACAAGAACAAGGCCGAGTGGACCGTTGACGACTGTACCGAGTGCACATGTCAAGTAAGGGCAAAAGTCGAGAGAGTTTGTGTGGATGGGGAGGGTTTATGGGTGTGTGTGTGTGTGTGTGTGTGTGCGTGTGTGTGTGTGTGTGTGTGTGTGTGTGTGTGTGTGTGTGTGTTTGTGTGCACGCACCTACGTTTGCACTCTCAGACAGGCACTTGCAAACACATACTCATCCCCACTCAGCAAGTGCCCGCTCGCTACTCAAAACCTGTCTGTCATCTGGACAGTAATTGGGTTGGAGGAAGAGGCTGGCATCAAGCCAACAAGCCAACAGTGGGTGCTGTAGTGAAGTGACCATGCATGGCTCACCACTCTAGTGAACAAACAGAGCCTGAACAGGCCCACTATAGGCCCTGGTCAAAAGTAGTGCATCATAAAGAGAATAGGGCACCTCCTCATCTCTAATTACCTCCTCATCTCTAATTACCTCCTCATCTCTAATTACCTCCTCATCTCTAATTACTTCCTCAGCTCATCTCAGCAGCTCCTCGTCTCTAATTACCTCCTCAGCTCTTCTCAGCAGCTCCTCATCTCTAATTACCTCCTCATCTCTAATTACCTCCTCAGCTCTTCTCAGCAGCTCCTCATCTCTAATTACCTCCTCAGCTCTTCTCAGCAGCTCCTCGTCTCTAATTACCTCCTCAGCTCTTCTCAGCAGCTCCTCGTCTCTAATTACCTCCTCAGCTCTTCTCAGCAGCTCCTCGTCTCTAATTACCTCCTCATCTCTAATTACCTCCTCATCTCTAATTACCTCCTCATCTCTAATTACCTCCTCATCTCTAATTACCTCCTCAACTCTTCTCAGCAGCTCCTCATCTCTAATTACCTCCTCATCTCTAATTACCTCTCAGCTCTTCTCAGCAGCTCCTCATCTCTAATTACCTCCTCATCTCTAATTACCTCCTCAGCTCTTCTCAGCAACTCCTCGTCTCTAATAACCTCCTCAGCTCTTCTCAGCAGCTCCTCATCTCTAATTACCTCCTCACCTCTAATTACCTCCTCATCTCTAATTACCTCCTCAGCTCTTCTCAGCAGCTCCTCATCTCTAATTACCTCCTCAGCTCTTCTCAGCAGCTCCTCATCTCTAATTACCTCCTCAGCTCTTCTCAGCAGCTCCTCATCTCTAATTACCTCCTCAGCTCTTCTCAGCAGCTCCTCGTATCTAATTACCTCCTCAGCTCTTCTCAGCAGCTCCTCGTCTCTAATTACCTCTCAGCTCTTCTCAGCAGCTCCTCATCTCTAATTAACAACATATTTAAAACAGAGCTTTAGCTCAGACAAGTGGCCCACAGACAGGAAGACACAGAGTGCTACTGTATTCAATAAAAACTGCTGCAGGCAAATCTGCTCTGCCAGCCGTATCACCTTTCTCCTCGTAATCCCCTTGGCTCATGGGCTCTCTTGATCTGTGAATCAACTGGCCAGGGTGTTAGTATGCTTCATTAGACAGATATATTGAATGTTCTGTCCATCAAGGCAAACTAATGCCCTTCTTTTGGTAGATATATGTTTTATTTTTTGCGGTCGTCAGTGCCCAGTTCAACCCTCCACCGACTGTTTGGCCGTATTCCTACTACCCTGACCCAGTGGGCAGGTGCTGATTGGTCCACAGGGGGTCTCTGGCTCTCATTGTACTGACCCAAGTTGGTTCCAGGTGCAGAAAAGGGGGAACTTACTGTATGTCATTAACGTCCTGATTCCTTGTGATTCTTTGTCTCCGCCCCTTTTTTGTAGAACTCTGCCACCGTGTGCCGTAAGATCTCCTGCCCCCTGATCCCGTGTGCCAACGCAACCGTGCCCGATGGAGAGTGCTGCCCGCGCTGTGGAACACGTGAGTTCCAACCCTAGAATTACAATGATTGGTTCTGATTCTATGGTTCTATTTGTGTGGTTCCAACTCCATACAAGAAGTAACATACCTGCACAAACAAAGGTTCACCTCAGGTTCAAGGAAGTCTATATACAGTATTACGAACCAGAGGTTTATTCTATTCTAAAGCCATTGATAGCCTGAGTTGTCCTTTAATGTCTTTAAGACAAACAGGTCATTTATATGGCACTCCATTTACTGCCATCTACTCGGATTCTATTTGCCAAATAAAGTATGAAGCCACCAAACATTTTCTCGGCGTAAAAGTTTCTATTCAAGAAAAACAAATTCATTTTAAGGGTGATTTAAATCTCCTAGCTTGTTATTGTATGAAAATGCTGTTATGTGTCAGAACACTGTATAGAGGAATGGTCCAAATGTCCTCCTGACCATTGTGCAGGTCTGATCAGCAACCACAGAAAACGTTTGGTTGAGATTATTGCTGCCGAAGGAGGGTCAACCAGTTATTAAATCCAAGGGTTCACATACTTTTCCCACCCTGCACAGTGAATGTTTACACAGTGTGTTTAATGAAGACACGAAAAACATCCACCCAAAACATCTTTAATCTTCGGCTTGTAATGGCTATAATTGGGACAAATTGGTTTAAGTGGGATGGAAAATTTCTCTGTTTACCAAATGCATCCTAGACATTTTCCACATACCTAAGAGGGCTGGGCCGCAGTGGCCCCTAAAACCTAAAGAAAGGCAGACAACCACACTCATCAGTACCTTGGACAACGTTATGACATGGTCCCTGGTTTCCTTTTTACAAGTAACAGCAGTCAATGGGGATCACTGTGCATTCAGCTTCTTAGACGGACTTTCCCATTTTTACCGACTTCCCTTTGGCCTCTCTAACTCTCCTGAACTCCCAGGGGAGTCCGTCTCTTTAACTCTACCAACACACAGGCACACACACACACATGGACACAGACATGCACAGGCGACACACACACACACACACAGGCACACACATGCACAGGCGACACACACACACACACACACACACACACACACACACACAGGCACACACACAGGCACACACACACACACAGACATGCACAGGCGACACACACACACACACACACAGGCACACACAAACACATACACTCATCCCAGGGCTAAATCACGTACATTAGACCGGAGTTCTAATAACCTTAAGAGCTTTTAACCCCAATTTACTGCAAAGGGTGGGGTGGGGGGGGGCTTGTGGTCTCTGCAGTCCAATAAGCTCTCTCATTGTCTCCCTCTCTCCCTCTCCCTCTCCTCTCTCCCTCCCCCCTCTCTCTCTCTCCCTCTCTTCCTCCCTTCCTCCCTCCCTTCTCTCCCTCCTTCTCTCTCTTTCTCCCTCTCTTCCTCCCCTTCTCTCTCTCTCTCCATAGCGAGTGACTATGCGGAGGATGGATGGTCCCTGTGGTCTGAATGGACCCACTGTTCCGTGTCTTGTGGGCGGGGAATTCAGCAGAGAGGCCGCTCCTGCGACCGCATCAACAACAACTGCGAGGGAACCTCGGTCCAAACCAGGGACTGCTACCTTCAGGAGTGTGACAAACGCTGTGAGTTCAGTATTCTATACACATTCAAATCTACCGACCAAATCACATTCATCAATTGTCACATAGAAACTTGTTTCACATACTTTTATCGCCAACTTGTATTGATGGTGACAGAAACGATGGACCACATCTAAGCATTCAGCTGCAGATCAGCCAGCTGTGACTCCACACAGCAACAACGCCGTTTAACTTTAAACTTCTCTTAACCTGTTTTGATTTAACATTGACCCATAACCAAGCGTCTCATTGACCCCTGACCCCTAACCTCTGCTCCTGTGACCCTCCAGTCAAGCAGGACGGTGCCTGGAGCCACTGGTCCCCCTGGTCATCCTGCTCGGTCACCTGTGGGGCGGGTGTCATCACCCGTATCCGCCTCTGCAACTCCCCCACACCCCAGCTGGAAGGCAAGGACTGCCAAGGAGAGGGAAGACAGACTGAGAAGTGCACCAAGTCACCCTGCCCAAGTAAGTACCATTAGTCAAGGTTTTTTAGAACAAGACCTGGGTCACATGTCATTGTGATCATTTGACATTAGTCAAAGGCTTTTTCATGCACCTCACACCCTGAAATATTTGCAGTCAAATGAACATCCTCTTTCATGTGGTACCCTGTCATTTAGACTCAATTGCAGTCTGTATTTGTTCCTGGTTTGGCAAGTCAACGACCAAGGAGTTGGCTATTGCAGAAACAAAGATGCCATTGCAAAATGCCCTACCATCATGAAGAGCACCACAGTCACACCTGTATTGAAACCTCTGTCTCTTTACTTCCCCTTCAGTCAACGGTAACTGGGGACCCTGGTCGCTATGGGATACCTGCTCTGCCACCTGTGGGGGAGGAGCTCAGACACGTAAACGCCTCTGCAACGACCCCGCCCCTAAATATGGTGGTAAGGAGTGCCAGGGTGACTCCAAGGCCACTCAGCAGTGCAACAAGAACGCCTGTCCCATCGGTGAGTAGCAGGACAATGGTTGTGTCCGAAATGACACCCTATTCCCTATATAGTGCGCTACTTTTGACCAGGGCCTATAGGGTAGTAGTGCACTACTTTTGACCAGGACCTATAGGATAGTAGTGCACAACTTTAGACCAGGGCCTATAGGATAGTAGTGCACTACTTTAGACCAGGGCCTATAGGGTAGTAGTGCACTACTTTTGACCAGGACCTATAGGATAGTAGTGCACTACTTTTGACCAGGACCTATAGTATAGTAGTGCACTACTTTTGACCAGGGCCTATAGGATAGTAGTGCACTACTTTAGACCAGGGCCTATAGGATAGTAGTGCACTACTTTTGACCAGGGCCTATAGGGTAGTAGTGCACTATATAGGGCATAGGGTGCCATTTCAGACGCATACAATGTTTCTTAAAACTTAAGTACTGTGAATGATTACACAAATGTTAGGTTTTAGACCGTTTTAAGGTGAAAATAACACTTTTAAAACTATTACTTTTAAAGCTTTTAATGATTTTAGGGCTTATAAAACACTTTGTTTTACACGTATAACTTAACACTAGTACTTAAAGCAGTCAGTACACAGTACTTACAAGCTCGTGTCTCTCTCCTCAGATGGCTGTCTGTCCAACCCTTGCTTCCCTGGGACCAAGTGCACCAGCTTCCCTGATGGAACATGGAGGTGTGGAAAATGCCCCTCTGCTTACTCTGGTGATGGCATCAAGTGCAAGGACATTGATGAGTGCAAAGAGGTTCCTGACGCTTGCTTCGTGTTCAACGGAGTCCACCGCTGTGAGAACACTGACCCTGGTTACAACTGTCTGCCCTGTCCTGCACGCTACTCTGGACCTCAGCCCTTCGGCAGGGGAGTGGAGGAGGCCACCGCCAAGAAACAGGTTAGTACTGGTAAAGTGTTGTGATGATTGTCCTCTTAGACCGTACCTCTGGTGTCAGCTGATTTAGAATTAGGAATTTAGAATTAGGAATTTAGAATTTAGAATTAGGAATTTTGAATTTAGATTTAGGAATTTAGAATTTAGAATTTAGAATTAGGAATTTAGAATTTAGAATTTAGAATTAGGAATTTAGAATTTAGAATTAGGAATTTAGAATTAGGAATTTAGAATTTAGAATTTACAAGATCATAGATTCCTTGAAAAAGCTATGCTTTTCTCTGTCCCGATCATACTGCCAATTGTTGTCCTCTAAACAAAGGCTGGGAGGTTATCCATTTCCTGCCTCGTCTGATCAATTCTTCACTTCCTCCCCCTCCAGGTGTGTACACCACGTAACCCCTGCCTGGATGGGAGCCACGAATGCAACAAGAACGCCCGCTGTAACTACCTGGGACAATTTGCCGACCCCATGTACCGTTGTGAGTGTAAGCCTGGCTATGCTGGAAATGGACACAT
>NC_092150.1:86113696-86188696 GCF_045791955.1 Oncorhynchus clarkii lewisi
ACTAGACTGTATCACTAGACTGTACCATTAGACTGTTTTGCTAGACTGTATCAGTAGACTGTATCAGTCGACTGTATCACTAGACTGCATCAGTCTAGACTGCTTCACTAGACTGTATCACTAGACTGTATCACTAGACTGTATCACTAGACTGTATCACTAGACTGTATCTTACAACGGGATTCATCTATGGGGAAATGGGAATATACACAAATCCAATCCCTCCCTCCAAGTCCTCCCTTCAGTCCTCCCTCCAGTCCTCCCTCCCTACCGCATTTTTTCATCCCTCCATCGCTCCCTTTCTTTCCACCTTCCATCCCTTCCTCCCTCCATCCCGCCGTCCCTCTCCTCGTGCGAGATTGTAAAAACTGTGTAATGTGTGTAGTCCTGCCAAGCAGCAGGCACAGGTGATTCCCATCTGCAGGGGAATGTCTAGCATGTTTCAGTCTGTGGAAAGATAGGCCTACTGGCGTTAGCAAAGCAGATGGGAGATGGGAGGATAAAGGAGGACAGGAGGGAAAAGAGAGGAGGAGGAGGAGGAGGAGGAGAGAAGAGGTGTGTTTAGTGTTGGTTGATTGTCAGCAGATTAAAATTGACACCAGAATTATCTTGACAGGTTTAAAGAGGTGAGAGTGATTGGAGTCCATTATGAAAGAATTATCCTGACAGGTTTAAAGGAGGTGAGAGTGA
Organism: Oncorhynchus clarkii lewisi; assembly: GCF_045791955.1. Taxonomy (NCBI): domain Eukaryota; kingdom Metazoa; phylum Chordata; class Actinopteri; order Salmoniformes; family Salmonidae; genus Oncorhynchus; species Oncorhynchus clarkii. The sequence continues at coordinate 86,114,387 of NC_092150.1, forward strand.
TTGGAGTCCATTATGAAAGGAGGTGGGGTGAGGAGTGGGGGAGGAAGAGTAGAGGGTGAGGGCGAGGGGGAAGGAGGAGTGGGGGACGAGGAGTGGGGAGGAAGAGTAGAGGGGGAGGAGGAGTGGGAGAGAAAGAGTAGAGGGGGAGGAGGAGTGGGGGAGGAAGAGTAGAGGGGGAGAAGGAGTAGAGGGGGAGGGGGAGGGGGAGGAGGAGTGGGGGAGGAGGAGTGGGGGACGAGGAGTAGAGGGGGAGGGGGAGGGGGAAGAAGGAGTGGGGGACGAGGAGTGGGGGAGGAGGAGGAGGAGATATTGAAGAGATGATTGGTTGAACAGCTGGTACAGATGTAAATTAAAGGATTGGAGTCCAATATGAAAAGATGAGGGGAGGAGGAGTGGGGGAGGAAGAGGGGGAGATATTGAAGAGATGATTGGTTGAACAGCTGGTACAGATGTAAATAAAAGGATTGGAGTCCAATATGAAAAGATGGGGGGAGGAGGAGATATTGAAGAGATGATTGGTTGAACAGCTGGTACAGATGTAAATAAAAGGATTGGAGTCCAATATGAAAAGATGAGGGGAGGAGGAGATATTGAAGAGATGATTGGTTGAACAGCTGGTACAGATGTAAATAAAAGGATTGGAGTCCAATATGAAAAGATGGGGGGAGGAGGAGATATTGAAGAGATGATTGGTTGAACAGCTGGTACAGCTGGAAATAAAATGAGCATCTGCGAGTAAGTGTCATCATAATTGCTACCGCTAGTTGCCCGTAGGCACAGATCTAGGATCAGCTCACCTTCCCCAATTTCTTAAACCTAAGGTATACCATTAGTTTGGAAAGCACAAAACTGATCCTAGATCAGTGTCTAAGGACACGTCACCCAACTAGGAGAGGAACACAGCACTTATCCCATATCAGTGTCCACCAGACTGGTGAATCTAATGTCTTCTGACAATGTCTTCTGACCGCTAACAGCTAGCATGCTAACGTCAATCTCCATTTACCTCTACAGGTTGACTCTGATGACGACCGTGTGGGAGATAAGTGTGACAGCAACCAGGACATCGATGAAGATGGCCACCAGAACAACCTGGACAACTGCCCCTACATCCCCAACGCTAACCAGGCCGACCACGACAAAGACGGAAAGGGAGATGCCTGCGACCACGATGATGACAATGACGGGATCCCAGACGAGAAAGATAACTGCAGACTGGCCTTCAACCCTGACCAGATAGACTCCGATGGTGAGTGGCTCTAGAAGAGAGGAAATCTTGAGCAAAATGTAGACTGAAATCTTTAGCATAATCTTCAGAGTTGAGTACCCTTTTCAACTGATCAATTGGCTTAACAATTAGGTGGTTACTTGAATCAGTTTTGTTACTTCTTGCCTATAACAAACACCCTTTGCATCCTATAGCTCTTCAAGACCAGGATTGATGACCATGGACATGCATGATATCAATTTTAATCTACTTAATGTTAAGACGTGTTATTTATCAAGTCTTCTATCTCTTCCAGGTGATGGTCGAGGAGACGCTTGCAAAGATGACTTTGACCAAGACAATGTGCCTGACATCTACGACGTGTGTCCGGAGAACTTTGACATCAGCGAGACGGACTTCAGGAAGTTCCAGATGGTTCCCCTGGACCCCAAGGGAACGTCCCAGATCGACCCCAACTGGGTGGTCAGACATCAGGGCAAAGAGCTGGTCCAGACCGTCAACTGTGACCCTGGCATTGCTGTTGGTGAGTGGATTGGTTGGATTGGTTGGTTTGGTTGGTTGGGTGGGTGAGTAGATGGATTGGTTAATTGGTTGACTGGTTGGTGGATGGCTTGATTGATACATGCTATGCTTTGGGACATCTCAAAACAACCCAACCCTAACTAAAAAAGACCATCCTCTCACTCTTGTCTTCTCTGTTTCCCCGTTCCCAGGTTTTGATGAGTTCAACTCTGTGGACTTCAGTGGAACCTTCTTCATCAACACAGAGCGAGATGATGACTACGCCGGCTTTGTGTTCGGCTACCAGTCCAGCTCCAGGTTCTACGTGGTGATGTGGAAGCAGATCACACAGACCTACTGGAACAACAAACCCACCAAGGCTCAGGGATACTCAGGACTGTCCATCAAGGTGGTCAACTCCACTACTGGACCTGGTGAGCACCTCAGGAACGCTCTCTGGCACACGGGTAACACCCCAGGACAGGTAAGAAATAACCCCTATCGGCTTACATGCCTGAACACATACCCACACACACATAGGAAAAAACCTTCGGGAGTATAGGGTGACTACGCCATCTAACTTTAACCCTACGTTTCTTCTTTCTTCTGTAGGTGAAGACTCTTTGGCACGACCCTAAGAACATTGGCTGGAAAGACTTCACAGCCTACAGATGGCACCTGATCCACAGACCAAGAACAGGACACATCAGGTAACCACTGAAGCCGTGGCCTGGTGGAGATTTATGAGATTGAGAATGTCTAGACAAACCCCATGACTTAACTTTAAGACCTTTTACTCTTGGTCAAACTGCTTTTATAGACTTTCCATAATGGCTGTGTTTGTATCGTAGCATAGTTTATCTCACAAATCTTCTTCTTATTGTATCTTTGTTTCAGAGTGGTCATGTACGAGGGGAAGAAGATCATGGCTGATTCTGGGAGCATATATGACAAGACGTATGCAGGCGGAAGACTAGGCCTCTTTGTCTTCTCGCAAGAGATGGTATACTTCTCAGACCTCAAGTATGAATGCAGAGGTAAGGAACAATGAACTTTCTATGTCTTACTAGAACTCCAACAGCAATTGTTTAGTGACATTTCTTTCACAATAGACCTATGTGAAGTACCTAACCACAACTTAACGCTTTCTCTTAACCTAATGCCTAACCTTGTGTCCTTTGTGTTTTTTCTTTCCAGATGCATAATTGCACGGAGCAAGAAGCTCTTGGAACAATGCACCTTTCTGTATAAATATGAACAATATGTATTCAGATGAAAAGTCCAGGGATTGTTTTTTTTCTGCTCTTCTTACTTCTGCGGCACGCACACTGGTGGGACCGAGGGGTAGGGCCTGGTGTGGTCAGCCTCAGGTTAAATTGACACTGGTTGGACAGAGAACCATTTGCTTTGCCTGAACGGGAGACCGGCCAATGTTACCAACCAACGTTACCAACCAACGACACCGACCGGCCGATCTCTCTCTGATCTTAAAGACCTCATTCAGCTCTGCGCAGGAGAGGCTCCCCATAGTCGACTATGCACTTCCAAACCTTTACATCTCTCTCTCTCTCTCTCTCTCTTTCTATCCATATCTCATTTTCTGGAATGGACGTCCCAAAGAAAGACTATGTGATGTTCTGTTTATAAAAAAAACAGATCTACCCGGATGTAGATTCTGAACGATATGACTCTGAGGAAGTGGGGGGTTTTGGGCTCAGAGGAGGAAGTGGGGGGTTTTGGGCTCAGAGGAGGAAGTGGGGGGGGTTGGGCTCAGAGGAGGAAGTGGGGGGGGTTGGGCTCAGAGGAGGAAGTGGGGGGGGGGGGTTGGGCTCAGAGGAGGAAGTGGGGGGGGTTGGGCTCAGAGGAGGAAGTGGGGGGGGTTGGGCTCAGAGGAGGAAGTGGGGGAGGTTTGGGCTCAGAGGAGGAAGTGGGGGGGGGGGTTGGGCTCAGAGGAGGAAGTGGGAGGGTTTGGGCTCAGAGGAGGAAGAAAACAATAAGACTTTTTTCACTTTAATTTTTGTAAGAAAAGGGCTTGTGGCCGTTGAACGTCAGCTGCGTAACAACAAGATATGGAGGGACGGTAACTTTGTGTGGATGTATGTTCGTTTATGTGTTTACATAAGAAGAAAGTGCTTGCTTTTACCCTTCTATATGCGTACCCTTATAGAGAAAAGTGTTTCAGAGACGAAAGAAAACAAACCGAAATTAAAATGAGCCGAAATATTTTTGGGTCAAATACAGGATTGCTTGTAGGCTTTTATGGCTGGCATTAGATTGATACTGTGTTTCAGTTGAAAGTGAACACAGTATAACTCAGGGTAAGATGGAAGCGACCATCTTAGCATTGCAGAAATGACATGGGAGGGCCATGTGAAAAAAGGGCATTTCCAGAGCCAGTAAGCCCAAGACATTCTGTCAATTAAGACACCTGTCATTTTGAACATTAAAAGTTGCAAATATTCAGCATGTATTTATTTTCCAAAAATCTAAAAAGATACAATTTTGGGTAAGATTACAAAACGGGGATCTCCCTCATCTTTAGAGGCTTTACACTTGATATTTAATTTATTAACTCTTGCCTACAGTGTAGGTACCAAACCGTTAAAATACTTTGAGAATGTGAGAGATTCCCCCAGTGTTCCAACGAGTCGGTCAGTCAGACTGGTGTCTTTGGTGTCTTTAGTGGGATTCTACTCTCCCCCTCTCTCTCCCTATGAGGAAACTATTCTAGGGATTAGAATCCATCCATGGTTAGAGCTAAGGCTCCTGAATCAGTGTGGTATGTGTGTGACCTGTGTGCCTTTTCTGCTGAGAGAGATGAAAAAAACAAAGGAACTCTTTGATCTACAAACATTACCTCATTGCTGTTGTATGATTCATTTGATCAAACAAAAAAGTAATTTTGTTCATTGTACGCGTACAGAATACAAATTGATCCACATCTTATTGCTACTGTAGCATGAGTTTGTAAATAGTATTACTTTTCATTTCAAAACAGAATCCCCCCCCCCCCCCATCCAACACCCTCCTGCAGTAAAATGTTTGTTTATTTTTTACACACATTTGAATTTTTTGCTTTCACATATGTCCTTTGTCCAGTGCTCTTTTTTAATGAATAAATTATTCTTCTGTTTTGTTCTGTCTTTGCTGTTCTGTGTGTGAGAGGTCGATTTGTGTGTGTAGATAAATGCTATTTAAATAATTTATCAGGATTCGCCGCCTGATGAAGGGGGCGTATCCGTATGTATAAACGGTTTGCACACCGACGCCAGGATGTTCTGTTCTTTTTTTTTCATCTTTACTTTCAGTTTTTCGCTTTCTCGCTATTTTAACCCTTTTTTTACCATTATTTTCTGTAACAATTTAGTGATGCTTGTTGTCTGTAAACATTCTTTGCTTACTTGTACAATGCAACAACGACAAAAAAAATGCTGTTTTTATCCATAGCAAATATTTTGTTACATACTTCTGAAACAATAAATGGTTGTTTAAATCCTCAGTCTGTATGTTCACTACCGAGTCGTTGACCGAGTTGAAGAACCACAATGCACCCATTACAATGTCCTCCTACAACATGTATTCTTGGCTGCACATTACATATCTCATATTCTATTGACCAGGTGGTTTGAGTCTTGAATGCTGATTGGCTGACAGCCGTGTTACATCAGACCGCATACCACGGGTACGCTATAATTACGTTGGTAACCAGTTTATAATAGCAGTAAGGCACGTCAGGGGTTTGTGGTATATCGACAATATCCCACGGCTAAGGGCTGTGTCCAGGCACTCCGCGTTGCGTCGTGCGTTAGAACACCCCTTAACCGTGGTATATTGGCCATTTACAACACCCCCTCTTGCCTTATTGCTTAAATATATGCTGCATGCTTTTTATAAAGTCTAAATATAGTATATGGACATTGGCTGTGCAGCTAAGTAAGCTAAAAGTCCAAATGCAGAACACAATTCAGGTGACACCATGAACATCAACAGAAGTCCAGATATCTGCCTCAAAGTCAATGTTAGGCCCCTGTTTGAATAGGGCTGTGTCTATATATTGTCTTCTCTGTCCCTGTTAAAAACACACATGCCATCCTCAGGGAGGGAATGTAGCACGGTACTCTGTTCCTAGATCTGTTTAATGAACATTGAAAGTCACTGTTATCATGGACAGACTGGAAACCTCCAAGTTGTCTCTCTTTGTGGTGCTGAGTGATTGATTCTTCTGCTGTACAGACTTTATAGTAACTTCTGTGTGCGTATGTCAATGTTTTGGTTGGAGACTAGCTCTCTGAAGACTAATAGGTTGAAAAAACAGCCTCTCAACCCCCGTCAGCATGGTATTCTCCCAGAGCCACGGCTAAGTCTCAAATGGAACCCTATTCCCTATATAGTGCACTACTTTTGACCAGAGCTGGTCTAAAGTAGTGCACTATATAGGGAATAGGGTGCCAGCTCTGGTCTAAAGTAGTGCACTATATAGGGAATAGGGTGCCAGTTCTGGTCTAAAGTAGTGCACTATATAGGGAATAGGGTGCCAGCTCTGGTCTAAAGTAGTGCACTATATAGGGAATAGGGTGCCAGCTCTGGTCTAAAGTAGTGCACTATATAAGGAATAGGGTGCCAGCTCTGGTCTAAAGTAGTGCACTATATAAGGAATAGGGTGCCAGCTCTGGTCTAAAGTAGTGCACTATATAAGGAATAGGGTGCCAGCTCTGGTCTAAAGTAGTGCACTATATAGGGAATAGGGTGCCATTTGGGACTGAAGAGTGGTCATTATTTCAGACCACTGGTCTACTGGCCCTGCGATAGAAGCACTGCCACATAGCCTACACAGTCAACAGTGGGTATATCAACTTGTCCAGCAGTAAAAACATATATTCATCGGCAGTGTGGGGTGAACCCTGTTTTCCAGTTTTGCAGAATTTCCAATTGACATCATTATAGCAACTGAGAGAAATAGGAGAAATAGCCTATATACTGTGTAAAAAACAGTCTGTATAGGGTTTATCCAAGCTTAAAATGCAATACGGACCCATAGAATTGTTCCACCAAAGTTTTTTGCCAAATTTCCCTTTGACATCCATGCATGAGCCCATCTGCACGTAAACACCAACCGTTTTGGACAGAGGAACTCCCCCATTATCACATCGTCTTTAAATTAGGAATCATTTCAAGTCTCAAACTGTAAGTACAATGAATCAACAATGGGCCTTAACTGGAGGGTTCGAAATGTGGCTACTGGTTCAAAGGTCATCCACCCTAGAATTACTGGACATTCTGTAGCTCTCTGGTAGGTTTACCCTGTTGTGGATTAGGGTGAAGAAGTGCACTCCCTTGCTGATGGACACTACCATGCCAAGCCCTCAATTCATACCTCTCCACATTTTGTTGTCTTATGTAACGGATGTGAAACGGCTAGCTTAGTTAGCGTGGGCGCTAAATAGCGTTTCAATCAGTGACGTCACTTGCTCTGAGACCTTGAAGTAGTAGTTCCCCTTGCTCTGCAAGGGCCGCGGCTGTTGTGGAGCGATGGGTAACGATGCTTTGAGGGTAACTGTTGATGTGTGCAGAAGGTCCCTGGTTCGCGCCCGGGTATGGGCGAGGGGACGGTTTAAAAATTATACTGTTACATTGATGCTGTTGACCCGGATTACTGGTTGCTGCGGAAAAAGGAGGAAGGTCAAAAGGGGGGTGAGTGTAACGGATGTGAAACGGCTAGCTTAGTTAGCGTGGGCGCTAAATAGCGTTTCAATCAGTGACGTCACTTGCTCTGAGACCTTGAAGTAGTAGTTCCCCTTGCTCTGCAAGGGCCGCGGCTGTTGTGGAGCGATGGGTAACGATGCTTCGAGGGTAACTGTTGATGTGTGCAGAAGGTCCCTGGTTCGCGCCCGGGTATGGGCGAGGGGACGGTTTAAAAATTATACTGTTACACTTACAACATGAATTCAAAACGGATAAAATGGTTGTTTTTTACACATCTACACACAATACCCCATAATGACAGAGTGAAAATTAGTTTTTTGTTTTTGTTTTTTTAGGAACATTTATTTGAAATGAAATACAGAAATATATAATTTACATCAGTATTCATACTGTATTCATGTTAGAATCAACTTTGGCAGCGATTACAAATGCACAAATCTCTATTTTACTTTTTATTTATTTATTTCACCTTTATTTAACCAGGTAGGCCAGTTGAGAACAAGTTCTCATTTACAATTGCGACCTGGCCAAGATAAAGCAAAGCAGTTCGACACATACAACAACACAGAGTTACACATGGAGTAAAACAAACATACAGTCAATAATACAGTAGAAACAAGTCTATATACGATGTGAGCAAATGAGGTGAGATAAGGGAGGTAAAGGCAAAAAAAGGCCATGGTGGCGAAGTAAATACATATAGCAAGTAAAACACTGGAATGGTAGATTTGCAATGGGAGAATGTGCAAAGTAGAAATAAAAATAATGGGGTGCAAAGGAGCAAAATAAATAAATAAATAAATAAAATAAAATAAATACAGTAGGGAAAGAGGTGGTTGTTTGGGTTAAATTATAGGTGGGCTATGTACAGGTGCAGTAATCTGTGAGCTGCTCTGACAGCTGGTGCTTAAAGCTAGTGAGGGAGATAAGTGTTTCCAGTTTCAGAGATTTTTGTAGCTCGTTCCAGTCATTGGCAGCAGAGAACTGGAAGGAGAGGCGGCCAGAGAAAGAATTGGTTTCGGGGGTGACTAGAGAGATATACCTGCTGGAGCGTGTGCTACAGGTGGGAGATGCTATGGTGACCAGCGAGCTGAGATAAGGGGGGACTTTACCTAGCAGGGTCTTGTAGATGACATGGAGCCAGTGGGTTTGGCGACGAGTATGAAGTGAGGACCAGCCAACGATAGCGTACAGGTCGCAATGGTGGGTAGTATATGGCCTTTGGTGACAAAACGGATGGCACTATGAGCTTTGGACACCTGGATTGTACAATATTTGTCCATTATTCTATTTAAAATTCCTCAAGCTCCGTCAAATTGGTTGTTGAACAGTACTAGACAACCATTTACAGGTCCATAGATGTTCAAGCTGATTTAGGTCAAAACTGTAAGTCAGGCACTCAGGAACATTCACTGTCGTCCTGGTAAACAACTCCAGTGTAGATTTGTCCTTGTGTTTTAGGTTATTGTCCAGCTGAAAGGTGGATTCATCTCCCAGTGTCTGATGGAAAGCAGATTAAACCGGGTTTTCCTCTAGGATTTTGCCTTTGCTTAGCTCCATTATCCTGAAAAACTGTGGGGATGGGAATGGGGATTCCTTAATGATTGCAAGCATACCCATAACATGATGCAGCCACCACTATGTTTGAAAATGTGGAGAGTGGTACTCAGTAAAGCATTTATTTTATTTGCCCCAAACTTAACACTTTGTATTTGCGCAAAAAGTGAATTGCTTAGCCAAATGTTTTCAGTATTATTTTAGTACCTTGTTGCAAACAGGATGCATGTTTCAGAATATTTTTATGCTGCACAGGCTTCCTTCTTTTCACTCTGTCATTTAGGTTAGTATTGAGGAGTAACTACAATGCTGCTGATCCATCCTCAGTTTTCTCCTATCACAGCCATTAAACTCTGTAACTGTTTTAAAGTCACCATTGGCCTCATGGTGAAATCCCTGAGCAGTTTCCTTCCTCTCCATCAACTAAATTAGGACGCCTGTATCTTTGTAGTGACTGGGTGTATTGATACACCATTCAAAGTGCAATTAATAACAACATTATGCTTCAGTGTCTGATTTTTTTTTACCCATCTACCAATAGGTGCCCTTGTTTGCGAGGCATTCGAAAACCTCCCTGTTCTTTGTGGTTGAATCTGTGTTTGAAATTCCCTGTTCAACTGAGGGACCTTACAGATAATTGTACGTGTGGGGTACAGAGATGTTAAACATTTTTATTGAGTCCATGCAACTTATTATGTGACTTGTTAAGCACATTTGAACTTATTGGGCCTTGCCATAACAAAGGTGTTGAATACCTATTGGCTAAAGACATTTCAGCTTTTAATTTGTCATTTATTTGTTTTAAAAAAATGACAACATAATTCCACTTTGACATTATGGGGTATTGGGTGTTGGCCAGTGGTATAACAATCTAAATGTAATCATTGGATCCCACCTTTACCTGCCTTGGGACCTTTCATTGTATGTGATGGAGCTACGTATGTCTGTTCGTGGACATAACGAACCCATTGTATTCATCCAATTTAGAATAACATTTAGGATGATATTATAATATAAGTGGGGATCGAAAGATGTGTTCGTTCTTGTCAGGAACTTCTTTTGGTCTGGTAATTATTTTCCGAACTTGCAGTGACATTGAAAGATTAAAATGGACATAAACTTCAACTGTTTTTTTTTCAGAAGATCAGGGCTGTAGAGAGTTGGAAAACTTTGTTGGAAAACGTGTTGCCAATTGCACATTTGTTTGTAGAGCTTTTCAAGACAATAGTTGATGAAGTGACTGTACTGTAGTGATTACTTGTGTTGCACCAGAATTACTTGATATCATGGCTACAAAACAACAGCCTTGAATGCTTCAATCCATGTGGTTAACAGCACTGGGCCAGTATCAATGAACGACTAGGTGAAAAATCTGTGCATGTGCCATTGAGCAAGGCACTGAACCCTAATTGTTCCTATATGTCACCCTGTGTAAGAGTGTCTGGTGAATACCGATTATGTCTGGCCTTGTGATATAATCCAAAATCACACAGTCTCCTTGGCTACTGTCCTAATGCTCTAAAGCCTCCTTCCCTGAAGGCCCCACAAGAGGCAGAACAATGAGTTTTACTGAGAGCTTTGGCCAGTAAAGGAAGCTTTACTGTGGTTGCGTTACAAATGCACCCTACTCCCTATATAATGCACTATATAGAGACCCTGGTCAAAAGTAGTGCACTATATAGGGACCGTGGTCAAAAGTAGTGCGCTATATAGAGACCCTGGTCAAAAGTAGTGCACTATATAGGGACCCTGGTCAAAAGTAGTGCACTATATAGGGACCCTGGTCAAAAGTAGTGCACTATATAGGGACCCTGGTCAAAAGTAGTGCAACGCATTGAGAAGAGGCTACCATTTGGGACGTATGCTGTTAGTTAGTTATGACAGTCTGGCCAATTGGTTTGAACTAGGTTGAACCGAGGTAACTTTTCCTCCAATAATATTCTTCTTCCTGTTTGAGTTCACCAGGTGCAGATCGTTCAGGGTTCATAGGTCACGTGGCTCATCTCTGTCAGGAATCCTCTTATTGGCCAACTAAAACGGCTCAAACCGAGTGGCCAGACTGTATTGCAGACATAAATAACTAATCTGCAATACATAGAATGGGAAAAAGCTGAGGAATCATGACCTTTACATTAGTCTCCATCCAGTGTATCAAAACAACACATTCAAATTCAAGCCAGGACAACAGAAGATCTTCATTCCTTGGACTTGCTGCCACAACAGAACGTTTGATCCTATTCCGTTGGAAAATTGCATTTGACTTGAAAGTACATTTAGTTTAGATTTGGATTTGGAAAGAATCCCCCCTGCAGAGAAAGATAAGGTTCATCATCATTTGATACCAGATGTACTGTAACTTTCCATTATTCAAAATAAACCATATCATAGCATAGTTCATCAGTGTCTTCCAGCATTCATCTCCAGTTTATTCAGATCAGTTTCACAGAAAGTATGAGTACCACCTCTCGAGAACACTTTGTGGACTGTTTTTAGAATCGTATTCTAAGTGTTCTATTGTGGATTCTACGTGTTCTATTGTGGATTCTAAGTGTTCTATTGTGGCTTCTAAGTGTTCTATTGTGGCTTCTAAGTGTTCTATTGTGGATTCTAAGTGTTCTATTGTGGCTTCTAAGTGTTCTATTGTGGCTTCTAAGTGTTCTATTGTGGAAGACAAAGAAAGGACACAATATGTCACCCATACTGCTCTTAATCTACATATTTCCTCATAGTCTGCACCTTTTTATTAAAGGTTAAATGAAAACTAAAAAACAGTAGGAACCCCAGTGCAAGTTATGACACGTTCATGTGGAGAAAGTCAAAGCATCATATCATTCACTACATCGACAGTCAAATGCCTAAACCTTCATATCGAGTCACCAATGTTATCGTCTGCATATTCCTATGGCGACAGAGGAGAGGTGTGTTTCATAAACCGAACGTCAGCCTCTTGAACTCTCACAGACCCTCTTTGGCGTGGGGACTCTATTTGTTTTTCCTCTCATTATAAGGAGGCAACTGAAGCATGGAAAGTGTTTTGAATAGCTCAGACCAATGTTTCCAAAATAACATTACCATTGACCACGTTGGCATCTCAGCGTGTGTGACAGAGGATGATCATCCTTGTTGTGGAACTCCTTTGTAGTTCCCCATTCGTTCCTTTGAGAAGTAAGCCAAACGCCTGCTAGTTCGGTACTGTTTGAAAATGATAAACACATGTATGAACTTCTATTTAAACCATTTAATGCAGGGCGTTTATAGCAACTAGCTTCAGACCCGAGGAGTGGTTATTCACAACATAGAAACGACAGTTGGCTGACTTTTCAAATTGTTGCATTTAGAATCACAAAGTAGTGTGAGGCCATGCCTCTGGTATCACAGGCACTAAATACAGCAACCCACTTCCACAAAGTGGATCCAAATACTCAACCGAATGTGGTCTCTTTAATATACCTGTATATAACATCAAGCTACAGGCTGATGTTATGGTCTCAGGTACCAAGGTGAGTGCCTTATATAAAAACAAGGGGAAGAAGGAAACTAAAGACTAATAGTTTGCTATTCATTAGCCCGCTGGCAGCAGATGAGAGGGTATAGGGAGTCTGAAAGGAAGTAGCTCCCTCTTTAAATTTCCTGCAGGGAGTACGCCCAGCTACAGCCCAGCTACTCCCCTTACAACCCCTGCTTAGAGAATGGCCTATAAATCCCTTAGCCTGGGTCCTATAGCCTTAACCGGCATTAGCCCTGCATTAGATCCTGCAGTGAGTTAGAGTAGGAAAACAGGGACCATCATACCACAGCAACGCATCAGAACAATACGTTGTTATCAAGTCACAAGGCGAGACCCAGATTCAGAATCAGGAGGCAGATGGTTGGAGTCTTACAATGTTTATTAATCCAAAGGGGTAGGCAAGAGAATGGTCGTGGACAGGCAAAGAGGTCAAAACCAGATCAGAGTCCAGGAGGTACAGGGTGGCAGACAGGCTCGTGGTCAAGGCAGGCAGAATGGTCAGGCAGACGGGTACAAAGTCCAGAAACAGGCAAGGGTCAAAAAGCAGGAGAACAGGGAAAACGCTGGTTGAAACATACAAGACGATCTGGCACAAACAGACAGGAAACACAGGGATAAATACACTGGTACAGAGAGACAGGAAACACAGGGATAAATACACTGGTACAGAGAGACAGGAAACACAGGGATAAATACACTGGTACAGAGAGACAGGAAACACAGGGATAAATACACTGGTACAGAGAGACAGGAAACACAGGGATAAATACACTGGTACAGAGAGACATGAAACACAGGGATAAATACACTGGTACAGAGAGACAGGAAACACAGGGATAAATACACTGGTACAGAGAGACAGGAAACACAGAGATAAATACACTGGTACAGAGAGACAGGAAACACAGGGATAAATACACTGGGGAAAACAAGCAACACCTGGAGGGGGTGGAGACAATAACGAGGACAGGTGAAACAGATCAGGGTGTGACAGTTGTATTATGGCACTACATGCTTCACATCATATTGTGAGTGATGGCGATGTTTGGTTATTACATAGAAATTCAGAATGAAAAGGCAGTACAAGCTAGCATATTGGATAGTAGAAGATGTTGTTGCTGGGTATTTAGCCATGGGAAGAAACTTTACACAACACAGTAAAGCCTACAAGGATACAGGGGGCCACACGTGAACTATCCACTGCTAGGTAGATCAAACCTGCTTTCTCTGTGATACTGCCTGAACCGGTCCAGAGTCAGTTAAAAGTACACAACTTGAAGTGTTTGAACACACCCAAGATGATTGACTATTTCCGAACCATCACACATATCCCCAATGAGAGAGGAAGTCTGCAGGCCGTGATTCGCCCACTGGCCACAGGTACATGTGACATTTGATGGATCCCTGTGATGTACAGTGATCCCACGCTAGGCCAGAGGCTTCCTAGGAGTTTCCTATGGCCTGACGTTTGCATGAGAGGTGACGATATCACACATTGGGATTGGCTGTTTCTTTTTCTGTATCACTGCGAATGAAGTCTTACAGTTCTGTTGGCCACAGTCGAAAGTAATGCACGACACAGGGATTAGGGTGCCATTTGGGAGGTAGAAAAAAGGGAATAGTGGCTGAGACTGGAGGATGATCCTCAGGTCAGGAAGTGAAGCTGGCAGGAATTCCAGACCGGGGTGGCTTGGCCCTCCACTTCCTGCGTCGTGACGTGGCTGACTGATGCAGACCAGGCCTAGACCACCATGTGTAAGCCTTCCAGACTGGAGGGAGTCCCAGGGTCTGTCACCCTGACGTGGCTGACTGACACAGCTGACGGACTGGATGACGCAAACCAGACCAGGGCCAGTCTGGGTTCAGCCTCCTACTTCCAGTCTGCTTCCCAGGAATATGTGTCGTGTTATGCCCTTATTATGCCCTTATTGTCTGTCTGAGAGATGAACTGGCAGGATTCCCCTACACAGAGACTGACAGTAAGGTGTCAATCTGTCAGCGCCAACCACAGAGGGAAACACACACAGCTGAAAGATGCCTTCATGACGCAATACAGGAGTTTCACTACCCACAACCCACCACACTGACAGCACAGTAAGGTATGGCCAGGCGACTGAGCTATACAGTCTCTATAAAGCTCACCTTTAAAGGTGTCTTGGTCTTGCTATTCAGAATACCACTGTGTTACAGATATCATGGTGGTTAGTGGACCATAACGTTAGCTTTGTGTATTCTCCCTTCTATTGTGAGCAGCCTCGGTTATCCACTCTCTCATGCATGGAGCTACTTTAGCAGGAGGTAGACTCCTCACGTTACAAAGGTCAACGGCTTTACTGTGCTGGCCAACACACCTGGGACAAAGGCGAAGTGGCTAACATTAATTTCTTATCAAAGGAATTGGTATTACTTGTACCAATGCACATTTGATTTCAATACTGAAAATACGTTGTAATGCATTTAATGATTTAGATGAATAAGTACAGACGCTGTTATAAGGTTCAATACTAAAGTCAATGCATTACTTTATTGGACAAGAATTGATGTATATAGCCACAAGCATAGTAAAAACAAATGAATAAAGTTCACAAGGTTCTAATCCCTCTCTGTGGTCGAGAAACAGAAACACTGAGCGGGCCGCTGGGGCGCGATGGGAAAGGTGAAGGTGCGGCGTTGGTTTCCCTCCAGACCCATTCTGTGTCCTCACTCGGTTTGAGCGAGACAAAAGCCCCACAGAAACCAGAACCTGGGGCAGCGCTGCTCTGCTGCTGAGAGTCAGAGAGGAGAAGAATGGGCTCCTTTCAGTGTCTAGCTGGCTGGGCCGGACTAACTGTACAGTACACCTCGGAGAGGCACTCAGAGGAGAGGGGAGATGGGTTACCCAGACAATGGACACACACAGGGATCTCTTCGGCTCTTCAGGATCTCATCTGGCAGAGTCAGAGTCTGAGAGAGAGAGAGAGAGAGAGAGAGAGAGAGAGAGAGAGACAGAGAGAGAGAGAGAGAGACAGAGAGAGAGAGAGAGAGAGAGAGAGAGAGAGAGAGAGAGAGAGATAGTGAGAGAGGGACGCTTGGAGGGGGTGGATTTTTGTTTTGGTGTGAATACAACCACTTTGATTGCTGCTTCACTCCAAGCTAGGCTGTCCCTGCCGTTGTCAGACTCTGTTGTCTGTTTGGCTACAGCGAGATTGGCAAGAGAGAGTGAGAGCCGCAGTGGCATTCCAGTTTCATCTGACACCGTGGCTTTTGTTGGAAACTGCAGTCCACCGGAGCCGCTGTTATTGGGTTTGGTTTTCAGCGTGGGGGTAGCTAGCGATGAGCTCTGACACAAATACTTTGAGGGGATGTAACTAACCATCGTGATTCACCCAAAAGATTCTGTGTCCTCTCTCTGTTCTCACAGACAATGCCAGTGGAGCAGTGTTCAGAGAAAACGGGCACAACTATTATTCCCACGGCAGAAAATAACCAAAGAAAACATCATGACAACTGATCCACTGGCCAGTAGTGGCCGCAATGCCAAAGCGTTGATGTAGGACAAAACTGTCAAAACAAAAGCACAGTCCCTACACAACAAGAACTTCAGTCTGATTGACGAGCCAAGTTCTCAGTGTGAAAAATACAATGTAAAAATCCCTAAAGTACTGCTTTGCTTCTCCTTCTCAGCTAATCCAGTAAAAACACAGACACAACCCAGATAGCAATCATACCTGGGTTAAAACACTATTTGAAATCAAATACTTTAGTTGGGCTTGATTTAGCTTGTCCGTTGCAATGGAAACAATAGAAACGTCTCAATGAGTGCAAAGCCTGCCCACCCAGCCACTCCAGTCAGCCTAAAACCAAATGCTCAAAGTATTTGAAACTATTTCAAGTACTGTTCGAACCCAGGTAGGTCTGCACACAACCCAGAAAGTTCTGAAAGCGAAGAAAAGGTTAATACCCTATCTCATCCATCAATTCATGGTTCTTGTACGATTTCACACTATCAAAGACACCTGTCTACATTCCTGATGCAGCCTTCACAAGATAAAAGAGATGGTATAAATACTATAGTATTCACTGTAGTGTTTTTGCAAAAACACTGTAGTATTTACTGTGGTATTTACTCTAGTATTTACTCTAGTATTTACTCTAGTATACTGTAGTATTTACTCTAGTATTTACTGTTATATACTGCAGTATTTGATCTAGTATTTACTGTTATATACTGTAGTATTTACAGTTAGCTATAGTATAAATACTGTAGTTTAAGAAAGCTGTACTATACTGAAATATTTACTGTAGTATTTACTCTAGTATACTGTAGTATTTACTCTAGTATTTACTGCGATATACTGTAGTATTTACAGGTAACTATAGTATAAATACTGTAGTAATCGTGTCTCCAGTGCGCCTTCACAGCCCAGTGCGCCTTGTGCCAGCGCCCCATACTTGCTGGGATAAAGTCAGCATCCAGCCAGGACAGGTTGTGCCAGCTCTATGCTCCAGACCTCCAGTGCGCCTCCACAGTCCAGTACGTCCTATGCCTCCTCCCCGCACTCACCCTGAGGTGCGTGTCATCAGCCCGGTGCCACCTGTACCGGTCCCACGCATCAAGCCTCCAGTGCGCCTCCGCAGTCCAGTACGTCCTGTGCCCCCTCCCAGTACTCGCCCTGAGGTGCGTGTCAACAGCCCGGTGCAACCTGTACCAGTCCCACGCATTAGGCCTCCAGTGCGCCTCCACAGTCCAGAGCTTCCGGCGACAGTTCCCAGTCCAGAGCTTCTACCGACGTTTCACAGTCCGGAACCTCCAACGACGGCCCACAGTCCGGAACCTCCTACGACGGCCCACAGTCCGGAACCTCCTACGACGGCCCACAGTCCGGAACCTCCTACGACGATCCACAGTCCGGAACCTCCTACGACAATCCACAGTCCGGAACCTCCTACGACGGTCCACAGTCCGGAACCTCCTGAGAGGGTCCACAGTCCGGAACCTCCTGAGACCCTACGACGGTCCATAGTCCGTAACCTCCTGAGAGGGTCCACAGTCCGGAACCTCCTGAGACGGTCCACAGTCCGGAACCTCCTACGACAGTCCACAGTCCGTAACCTCCTGAGAGGGTCCACAGTCCGGAACCTCCTACGACGGTCCACAGTCCGGAACCTCCTATGACGGTCCACAGTCCGGAAGCTCCTACGGCGGTCCACAGTCCGGAACCTCCTGAGACGGTCCACAGTCCGTAACCTCCTGAGAGGGTCCACAGTCCGGAACCTCCTGAGACGGTCCACAGTCCGGAACCTCCTACGACGGTCCACAGTCCGGAACCTCCTGAGATGGTCCACAGTCCGGAACCTCCTGAGACGGCCCACAGTCTGGAACCTCCTACGACGATCCACAGTCCGGAACCTCCTACGACGATCCACAGTCCGGAACCTCCTACGACGGTCCACAGTCCGGAACCTCCTGAGAGGGTCCACAGTCCGGAACCTCCTACGACGGTCCATAGTCCGTAACCTCCTGAGAGGGTCCACAGTCCGGAACCTCCTGAGACGGTCCACAGTCCGTAACCTCCTGAGACAGTCCACAGTCCATAACCTCCTGAGAGGGTCCACAGTCCGGAACCTCCTGAGACGGTCCACAGTCCGGAACCTCCTGAGACGGTCCATAGTCCGTAACCTCCTGAGAGGGTCCACAGTCCGGAACCTCCTGAGACGGTCCACAGTCCGTAACCTCCTGAGACAGTCCACAGTCCATAACCTCCTGAGAGGGTCCACAGTCCGGAACCTCCTGAGACGGTCCACAGTCCGGAACCTCCTACGACGGTCCACAGTCCGGAACCTCCTGAGACGGTCCACAGTCCGTAACCTCCTGAGAGGGTCCACAGTCCGGAACCTCCTGAGACGGTCCACAGTCCGGAACCTCCTACGACGGTCCACAGTCCGGAACCTCCTGAGATGGTCCACAGTCCGGAACCTAATGAGACGGTCCACAGTCCGGAACCTCCTGAGACGGTCCATAGCAAGAAGCCTCCAGTGATGATCTTGTTTTTGTACAGTTGCTGTATAGCCCTGCATAACTTTACGTTTGTTGATCTTTTGTTGTTTTTGGGTGTTCATGTAAAATTAAGTAAGATGTCCACTTTCCTCGCTGCGCTTTGGTCTCATTCTGACGACGGACATAACAACTTTGCGTATTTTGTTTAATTATCGTTGACACAGAGGTGGAGGTTTTCTCCTTCCGGAAACATTCTGCAGAAATACTAAAAGAGCAAATGTTCTATAACTTGTAGGAAGGTAGGACTGGAGTCTGAACGGAGAGTTCAGACCTCCTTCTCTTTTCTATAACCTGTAGGTAGGAAGGAAGGAAGCATCCCACCAGGATATGCCGATTTGGCTCTCGCCTTCTGTAAAAAGAAGGCGACTCAATTACAACCTCATCGACGGGGGGGATTGTGAGATAAATCTCCTGGCAGACGCTGCGCTTCCCAGGAGTCACGTGTATCCCCTGTCGCAAGCTGAGACGGTGGCTTTGGAGACAAATGTCTCTGAATCCCTGAATCAGGGGTACATTCGGTCATCCACTTCACCCGCCTCCTCGAGTATTATTTTTTGTGAAGAAAAAGGAGGTCTACGCCCGTGCATTGGCAATAGAAATCTCAATCAAATCACGGTGAGGTACAGTTACCCTCTACATTTTATCGACTCGGCGATTGAGTCAATGCGTGGGGCTTCTTCACGAAACTGGATCTCAGGACTACGTATAACCTGGTGCGTATCCGGGTGGGAGACGAGTGGAAGACAGCATTTAGTACCACCTCAGGGCATTATGAGTACCTCGTCATGCCCTACGTGTTGATGCTTGATCCATCAGTTTTCCAATCTTTTTGTAGACGAGATCTTCAGGTACCTGCACGGGCAGGGTGTAGTGGTGTACATCGATGGCATTCTGATATACTCTGCTACACTCGCCGAGCACGTGTCCTTGGTACGCAGAGTACTTGGACGACTGTTGGAGCATGACCTGTACGTCAAGGCCAAAAAAAATGCCTGTTCTTTCAGCCTGTTCTTTCATCTCCTTCCTAGGGTATCGTATTTTCCACAGCAGGGGTGGAGATGGAGAGTGACCGCGTTGCGGCCGTGCGTAATTGGCCCGACTCCCACCACAGTAAAGGAGAAGCAGCGATTTTTAGTGTTTGCCAATTACTACCGGAGGTTTATCTGGGGTTTTGGCCAGGTGGCTGCTCCCATTACCTCACTGCTGAAGGGGTGTCCCGTACGGTTGCAGTGGTCGGCTGAGCAGACAGGGCTTTTTGGGCATCTAAGAGCTCTGTTTACCTCGGCTCCCGTGCTGGCCCATCCGGATCCCTCTTTGGCGTTCCGCCCCTGTGCTTTCTGCTCAGCCCAGCGGAGTGAAACTATGACGTGGGAGACCGGGAGCTGTTGGCTGTGGTTAAAGCGTTGAAGGCGTGGAGACATTGGCTTGAGGGGGCTAAACACCCTTTTCTCATCTGGACTGGCCACTGCAACCTGGAGTACATCCGGGCAGCGAGGAGACTGAATCCTCGTCAGGCAAGGTGGGCCATGTTCTTTACCAGTTTTGTGTTAACCCAGACCAGGTTCCCAGAATAAGAAGGCAGACGCACTGTCCCGGCTGTATGACACAGGGGAGCGGCCCATGGATCAGACTCCCATACTCCCGGCCTCTTGTCTAGTAGCGCCAATCATGTGGGAGCTGGACGCGGACATTGAGCAGGCGTTGCAAACAGAGCCCGCTCCCCACCAGTGTCCCGTCGGGCGTATGTACATTCCTTCTGCTGTCCGTGACCAGCTGATCTATTGGGCCCACACGTCACCCTCCTCTGGTCATCCGGGGATTGGTCGGACGGTACGCTGTCTGACTGGGAAGTACTGGTGGCCCACCTTGGCTAAGGACGTGAGGGTTTATGTTTCCACCTGCTCAGTGTGTGCCCAGTGTAAGGCTCCGAGACACAGTGGTAAGCTTCACCCCTTACCCATTCCACAACAACCTTGGTCAGATCTGTCTGTAGATTTCTTAACCGATCTACCTCTTTCACAGGGAAACACTACGATCCTGGTCGTTGTGGATCGTTTCTCTAAGTCCTGTTGTCTCGTCCCTCTGCCCGGTCTTCCTACGGCCCTACAGACTGCGGAAGCCCTGTTTACTCACGTCTTCTGGCACTACGGGGTGCCTGAGGATATAGTGTCTGATCGGGGTCCCCAGTTCACATCGAGTCTGGAAGGCGTTCATGGAACGTCTGGGGGTCTCGTTCAGCCTTACCTCGGGTTTTCACCCCGAGAGTAATGGCAGGTGGAGAGAGTAAACCAGGATGTGGGCAGTTTTCTGCGTTCCGGCCGGGGGAGTGGGCAGCGTTCGTGCCTTGGGCCGAGATGGCGCAGAACTCGCTTCGCCACTCCTCCACTAACCTCTCTCCCTTTCAGTTCGTATTGGGGTACCAGCCGGTTCTGGCACCGTGGCATCAGGGTCAGACCGAGGCTCCTGCAGTGGACGACTGGTTCTGGCGCGTTAGGAGACATGGGAGGCCGTCCATGTTCACCTCCAGCGTACCGCGCTTCGCTAAAAGACCAGCGTGGACCTTCACCGCAGTGAGTCTGGCTCTCGACCCGAAACCTGCCCCTCCGACTGCCCTGCCGGAAGCTGGGTCCGTGGTTTGTGGAGCCATTAAAAGTCCTGAGGAGGGTGAACGAGGTATGCTACAGATTACAGCTTCCCTCTGATTACCGTGCTAATGGAACCTCGAACCTTGTTCCATGTGTCTCTCCTCAGGCCGGTGGTGGCTGGTCCGCTCCAGGAATCCTAGGTGCGGGAGGTTCCTCCGCCCCGTCTGGACATTGAGGGGGCCCCGGCGTACTCCATTCATGCCATCCTGGATTCGAGGCATCCCACTCCACGGGGGCCCTTCAGTACCTCGTTGGGGTTGACCCCGAGGGCGGTGTCGGCGCGCGGCTGGTACTGTCACGAATTCCACTGAAGTAGGCTCCTCTCCTTGTTCGGCGATTGACGTCACCGGCTTTCTAGCCATCGCCGCTCCATTTTTCATATATCCATTTGTTTTGTCTTGTTTCCATACACACCTGGTTCTCATTATCTTATCACACTGCATGTATTTAGTCCTTGGTTGCCCTCCATGTCTTTGTGTGTAATTGTTTATTGTTATGTGGGTATGTTCACGCGCTAGACTTTTGTACATGTTCCGTGTTTTGGGCAATTTGATGTCATTTTATGCTTATTTTATTGACCGGAATAAAAGTGCGCCTGTTAACTCTACTCCGCTCTCCTGCACCTGACATCGCCTCCCGTACACACCCGTAACAGGTATTCTACAATATACTACAAAATTCTATAGTAAGTACTACACATGACCGAGGGATACTACAGTGTGCAGTATAGTATTCTACAGTAAACCACAGTTTACTACCAAAGTTTATACTAAACTGTAGTATATTTTCACGTGGGGACACAGAGTTCAGGAAATCCGCCAACTAGGATTTCTGGGAAACCTAGGAATTTTGGGTATATTACCGGATTTTTGCAACCCTACATGACAGGCCCCAAGTACATTGTTGCAGTGCACATACACAGGCCCCAGTCCTTGGGCTCTCTCTACACGGTTACCTTGTAGTGTATGGTACATTGTGGTGATGCTCTGTTGTTTGACTGGCCTTGCTCTTCCTATGGTACATTACCAGACCCTATAGAGGTGTGGATGGTACATTACCAGACCCTATAGAGGTGTGGATGGTACATTACCAGACCCTGTAGAGGTGTGGATGGTACATTAACAGACCCTGTAGTTGTGTGGATGGTACATTAACAGACCCTGTAGAGGTGTGGATGGTACATTACCAGACCCTATAGAGGTGTGGATGGTACATTAACAGACCCTATAGAGGTGTGGATGGTACATTAACAGACCCTATAGAGGTGTGGATGGTACATTAACAGACCCTGTAGAGGTGTGGATGGTACATTAACAGACCCTGTAGTTGTGTGGATGGGACATAAACAGACCCTATAGAGGTGTGGATGGTACATTAACAGACCCTATAGTTGTGTGGATGGTACATTAACAGACCCTGTAGAGGTGTGGATGGTACATTAACAGACCCTATAGTTGTGTGGATGGTACATTAACAGACCCTATAGAGGTGTGGATGGTACATAAACAGACCCTGTAGAGGTGTGGATGGTACATAACCAGACCCTATAGAGGTGTGGATGGTACATTAACAGACCCTGTAGAGGTGTGGATGGTACATAACCAGACCCTATAGAGGTGTGGATGGTACATTAACAGACCCTGTAGAGGTGTGGATGGTACATTACCAGACCCTATAGTTGTGTGGATGGTACATTAACAGACCCTATAGAGGTGTGGATGGTACATTAACAGACCCTATAGAGGTGTGGATGGTACATTAACAGACCCTGTAGAGGTGTGGATGGTACATTACCAGACCCTATAGAGGTGTGGATGGTACATTACCAGACCCTGTAGAGGTGTGGATGGTACATTACCAGACCCTGTAGAGGTGTGAATGGTACATAACTAGACCCTATAGAGGTGTGGATGGTACATTACCAGACCCTATAGAGGTGTGGATGGTACATAACTAGACCCTATAGAGGTGTGGATGGTACATAACCAGACCCTGTAGAGGTGTGGATGGTACATTACCAGACCCTATAGAGGTGTGGATGGTACATTAACAGACCCTGTAGAGGTGTGGATGGTACATTAACAGGCCCTATAGAGGTGGGGATGGTACATTAACAGACCCTATAGAGGTGTGGATGGTACATTACCAGACCCTATAGAGGTGTGGATGGTACATTAACAGACCCTATAGAGGTGTGGATGGTACATTAACAGACCCTGTAGAGGTGTGGATGGTACATAAACAGACCCTATAGTTGTGTGGATGGTACATAAACAGACCCTATAGAGGTGTGGATGGTACATTAACATACCCTATAGAGGTGTGGATGGTACATTAACAGACCCTGTAGAGGTGTGGATGGTACATTACCAGCCCCTATAGAGGTGTGGATGGTACATTAACAGACCCTGTAGAGGTGTGGATGGTACATTACCAGACCCTATAGAGGTGTGGATGGTACATGAATAGACCCTATAGAGGTGTGGATGGTACATAACTAGACCATATAGAGGTGTGGATGGTACATAACTAGACCTGATAGAGGTGTGGATGGTACATAACTAGACCCTATAGAGGTGTGAATGGTACATAACTAGACCCTATAGAGGTGTGGATGGTACATAACTAGACCCTATAGAGGTGTGGATGGTACATTAACAGACCCTATAGAGGTGTGGATGGTACATTAACAGACCCTATAGAGGTGTGGATGGTACATTACCAGACCCTGTAGAGGTGTGGATGGTACATTAACAGACCCTATAGTTGTGTGGATGGTACATTAACAGACCCTATAGAGGTGTGGATGGTACATTAACAGACCCTATAGAGGTGTGGATGGTGTATAACTAGACCCTATAGAGGTGTGGATGGTACATTAACAGACCCTGTAGAGGTGTGGATGGTACATTAACATACCCTGTAGAGGTGTGGATGGTACATGGCTAGACCCTATAGAGGTGTGGATGGTACATAACTAGACCCTATAGAGGTGTGGATGGTACATAACTAGACCCTATAGAGGTGTGGATGGTACATTAACAGACCCTATAGAGGTGTGGATGGTACATTAACAGACCCTGTAGAGGTGTGGATGGTACATAACTAGACCCTATAGAGGTGTGGATGGTACATAACCAGACCCTGTAGAGGTGTGGATGGTACATAACTAGACCCTATAGAGGTGTGGATGGTACATTACCAGACCCTGTAGAGGTGTGGATGGTACATTAACAGACCCTATAGAGGTGTGGATGGTACATAACTAGACCCTATAGAGGTGTGGATGGTACATAACTAGACCCTATAGAGGTGTGGATGGTACATTAACAGACCCTGTAGAGGTGTGGATGGTACATTAACAGACCCTGTAGAGGTGTGGATGGTACATAACTAGACCCTATAGAGGTGTGGATGGTACATTACCAGACCCTGTAGAGGTGTGGATGGTACATTACCAGACCCTATAGAGGTGTGGATGGTACATTACCAAACCCTGTAGAGGTGTGGATGGTACATTAACAGACCCTATAGTTGCGTGGATGGTACATAAACAGACCCTATAGAGGTGTGGATGGTACATTAACAGACCCTGTAGAGGTGTGGATGGTACATTACCAGACCCTGTAGAGGTGTGGATGGTACATTAACAGACCCTATAGAGGTGTGGATGGTACATTAACAGACCCTATAGAGGTGTGGATGGTACATTAACAGACCCTATAGAGGTGTGGATGGTACATGAACAGACCCTATAGAGGTGTGGATGGTACATAAACAGACCCTATAGAGGTGTGCGTTCACATGCTTTCACGTATGTGTGTGTGTGTGTGTGTGTGTGTGTGTGTGTGTGTGTGTGTGTGTGTGTGTGTGTGTGTGTGTGTGTGTGTGTGTGTGTGTGTGTGTGTGTGTATGTGTGTGCGCGCGCGTGGTCTGTCACAGATGTTACCTGTTAATTCAGGGTCGATGCCAAAGCTGTGTCTAGACCGCCACTGTAGAGTTACTGTGTCCGGTCTGGGCCGTGTAAACACACACACACACACACACACACCACTGTGCAACACATGCCGACATGTTGCTGATTAAAACATCGCAATACCCTCAAACACATTTTGAAAAACTTCAAACAGCCCTTGGTAGCAGTGCAGACAGAAAACTTTCACACGGCGATATCATGTGTTTTCTTTCAGATTTCCTAAAACTAGCGATTACCGAGTTAATCACTGAAATTCCTGTGAGTTCTGACAGGGCTACTGTGGATATTCCTGTGAGTTCTTATAGGGCTACTGTGGATATTCCAACAGTGGAGTCGTTGTTCTAGGGGGTCTTTGCCGGCTTTGCGCCCGTTCAAAAATATGTTTTTGTATCTTGTTGAAAAAAAAACTAACGGGACCATTCAGTTTATAGAAGAAACAGCGTAGCAGACAGAGAAGGCCTTTGCATGGACTACTTCATGCCATGGCAAGATTGTGTATGTTTATATGTGAGTAATACGCCCTTTAAAAACAGTCACGTTCAAGCAGATAGCAGAAGGGAGTCAAAATGAGAAAAACAAATAAAGACGAATGAAAATGAAGGGACACTTTCATTCAGAGGGTCTAGTAGTCTCCAGTCTGCTTGCCAAACAGTACCCTATTCCCTCTGAGCTAGTAGTACCCTATCACTGAGGTGGAGACAGTGTCACTGTGGGGGAGCATCACTGCGGGGGAGGGGGCATCGCTGTGGGGGAGCATCACTGCAGGTGAGGGAGCATCACTGTGGGGGAGCATCACAGCAGGTGAGGGAGCATCACTGTGGGGGAGGAAGCATCACTGCAGGTGAGGGAGCATCACTGTGGGGGAGCATCACTGCAGGTGAGGGAGCATCACTGTGGGGGAGCATCACAGCAGGTGAGGGAGCATCACTGTGGGAGAGGAAATGACTGTGGGGGAGCATCACCGCAGGTGAGGGAGCATCCCTGTGAGGGAGCATCACTGTGGGAGAGGAAATCACTGTGTGAGAGCATCACTGTGGACAAATAAGTCTTGTGGGTTTGTTGTTGTATTGTCTGAGTCCCAAAATGACACCCTTTCCCACTTATAGTGCACTACATTTGACCAGGGCCCACAGGCATCTATGAACTATATAATGAATAGGGGGCCATTTTGAACACAAGCATTGTACTCTGTTTGACTGCAACCATCACAGAGATTGTTGGTCACAAAAATTACATTCATTATTTTATTTTGTGTTTCAGCATTTTGTGTTTTTTTATATATATATATATATAGTTGACTGTGATTAGAAAATTGATCTGATGTAAAACATTACTTGATTGTATAAATTGAATGTGAATTGAGAAGGTTGAGAATGTGGTCAGGAGATGTGGTCAGAGATGTGGTCAGAGATGTGGTAAGAGATGTGGTCAGGAGATGTGGTCA
The DNA here is from genome assembly GCF_045791955.1 of Oncorhynchus clarkii lewisi. NCBI lineage: Eukaryota > Metazoa > Chordata > Actinopteri > Salmoniformes > Salmonidae > Oncorhynchus > Oncorhynchus clarkii. Next base: position 86,140,986 of record NC_092150.1, read on the forward strand.
GGAGATGTGGTCAGAGATGTGGTAAGAGATGTGGTCAGGAGATGTGGTCAGGAGATGTGGTCAGAGATGTGGTGAGAGATGTGGTCAGGAGATGTGGTAAGAGATGTGGTCAGGAGATGTGGTCAGGAGATGTGGTCAGGAGATGTGGTAAGAGATGTGGTCAGGAGATGTGGTCAGGAGATGTGGTCAGGAGATGTGGTCAGGAGATGTGGTCAGAGATGTGGTAAGAGATGTGGTCAGGAGATGTGGTCAGGAGATGTGGTCAGGAGATGTGGTCAGAGATGTGGTCAGGAGATGTGGTCAGGAGATGTGGTCAGGAGATGTGGTCAGGAGATGTGGTCAGAGATGTGGTAAGAGATGTGGTCAGGAGATGTGGTAAGAGATGTGGTCAGGAGATGTGGTCAGGAGATGTGGTCAGGAGATGTGGTCAGGAGATGTGGTCAGGAGATGTGGTAAGAGTTGTGGCCAGGAGATGTGGTAAGAGATGTGATCAGGAGATGTGGTAAGAGTTGTGGTCAGGAGATGTGGTAAGAGATGTGATCAGGAGATGTGGTAAGAGGTGTGGTCAGGAGATGTGGTAAGAGGTGTGGTCAGGAGATGTGGTCAGGAGATGTGGTCAGGAGATGTGGTCAGGAGATGTGGTCAGAGATGTGGTAAGAGATGTGGTCAGGAGATGTGGTCAGGAGATGTGGTCAGGAGATGTGGTCAGAGATGTGGTAAGAGATGTGGTCAGGAGATGTGGTAAGAGATGTGGTCAGGAGATGTGGTCAGGAGATGTGGTCAGGAGATGTGGTCAGGAGATGTGGTCAGGAGATGTGGTAAGAGTTGTGGCCAGGAGATGTGGTAAGAGATGTGATCAGGAGATGTGGTAAGAGTTGTGGTCAGGAGATGTGGTAAGAGATGTGATCCGGAGATGTGGTAAGAGGTGTGGTCAGGAGATGTGGTAAGAGGTGTGGTCAGGAGATGTGGTAAGAGGTGTGGTCAGGAGATGTGGTCAGGATTTGTGGTAAGCTATTAAACAGAAAGGAAAACAAAATGTCACTGTCTGTCTGTCTGTCTGTCTGTCTGTCTGTCTGTCTGTCTGTCTGTCTGTCTTGTCTGTCTTGTCTGTCTGTCTTGTCTGTCTCTCTGTCTTGTCTGTCTTGTCTGTCTTGTCTGTCTGTCTGTCTTGTCTGTCTGTCTGTCTGTCTGTCTTGTCTGTCTGTCTGTCTGTCTGTCTCTTCACAGCTCTGAGACAAACACTTTAAAAACCCTTAACTCATCCTATGAGCCCTGAGTTCAAAATACCATCAAACTGTCTCAGCTGTGATTTAGTGGAAGATGATGCAATTGGTAGCTGCTCAGTAATTACATGTGTCGTTGATAGACGTGTCAAGCCACACACACTTAAGCAATAAGGCCAGAGGGGTTGTGGTATATGGCCAATGTACCACGGCTAAGGGCTGTTCTTAGGCACAACACAATATAATGGGCATATATCACAACCCCCCCGAGTTGCCTTATTGCTTTTATAAACAAACGTAAATTGAGAAGTAAAAATAAATGTTTTGTCATACCTGTGGTAAATGGTCTGATATACCACGACTGTCAGCCAATCAGCATTCAGGGCTCGATCCACCCAGTTTATAATAACATTTAGAGAACAGGTGAGACAGCAGAGACACTAAATCTCTTTTAAAAGTGCCACTAAGATTGTCCATAGAGCAGTGATGGATATAGATGGTCAAAGGCACAGCTTACCTTCCCCCTAATCCTAAACACAGTAGGTACACGCTAATGATAGCCCCGAGATTTTACAGCTGTTATATCGTCCAGCGTGGCAGATCTACAGACGTTAGGAGTTTTATTATCGTGCGGTCGGAAAATGATCGAATGACAAGCTGTAATGTGAAGTGAGCACGAGAAACTCTGTTTGGAAACTGTTTCAGCCTAACCGGAGTTCACAATGAGAGCAATTACCCAACGGTGATTGCCACTGGCAATGCTGCACACACACACACAGACACACACACACACACACACACACACACACACACACACACACACACACACACACACACACACACACACACACACACACCACACACACTGTACCTAAATGAGCCAAACAAGCTGGCTTTGCTGACTACTGTTACTAAAGCCGTATAACCACACACACACATAGAAATACACACACACACACACACACACACACACACACACACACACACACACAGAGAAACACACACACGGCAATTGAGCCATATAAACCAGCCTGCCTTCAGAGGGGAGGTTTTACCCATTACGCATTACCAGTAAGCCTGTAATTCTGACTAGTTAGAAACGTAGCCTTGTTCTTGTTAAATAACCAGATCTACTCAGCTATGACAATTGATTTCATCAGCAATAAAATATATTACAGTTTTTTCCAACTGCTTACACAAAATCTATCCTAAAAAAATCTATCCTGCAGTGTTACATTTTGAAGGAGATGTGAGGCATTTTGCATTGTATGTGTGCAGTGGGTGTAGAGTTTTGGAAAAAGGAGACAGTTTTGAAAACGTGTGTAAGCAGTTGGAAAAAACTGTAATAGTTTTTCCAAGTATAGTTGAAAGAGTTTGTTCCTTTAGATCTGTAGTTGATTGAAAACAAAAAACAGAAATACCTTATTTACAGAAGTATTCAGACTCTTCGCTATGAGACTCTAAATTGGGGACAGGTGAATCATGTTTCCATTGATTTTCCTTGAGATGTTTCTACAACTTGATTGGAGTCCACCAGTGGTAAATTCAATTGATTGGACATGGTTTGGAAAGGCACACAACTGTCTATATAAGGTCCCACCGTTGACAGTGCATGTCAGAGCAAAAACCAAGCCATGAGGTCGACGGAATTGTCTGTAGAGTTCCGAGACAGGATTGTTCCGATGCACAGATCTGGGGAAGGGTACCAACATTCATCTGGGGAAGGGTATCAGTCATTAATCAGATATTCCTCATTGTCCCAGTGCTTCAGTCATTAATCAGATATTCGTCAGTGTCCCAGTGCTTCAGTCATTAATCAGATACACATCAGTTTCCCAGTGCTTCAGTCATTAATCAGATATTCCTCATTGTCCCAGTGCTTCAGTCATTAATCAGATATTCGTCAGTGTCCCAGTGCTTCAGTCACTATTAATCAGATATTTGTCATTGTCCCACTGCTTCAGTCATTATTCAGATATTCGTCATTGTCCCAGTGCTTCAGTCATTAATCAGATATTCGTCAGTGTCCCAGTGCTTCAGTCATTAATCAGATATTCGTCAGTGTCCCAGTGCTTCAGTCATTAATCAGATATTCGTCATTGTCCCAGTGCTTCAGTCACTATTAATCAGATACACGTCAGTGTCCCAGTGCTTCAGTCATTAATCAGATATTCGTCATTGTTCCAGTGCTTCAGTCATTAATCAGATATTCGTCAGTGTCCCAGTGCTTCAGTCATTAATCAGATATTCGTCATTGTCCCAGTGCTTCAGTCATTAATCAGATATTCGTCATTGTCCCTGTGCTTCAGTCACTATTAATCAGATATTTGTCATTGTCCCAGTGCTTCAGTCATTATTAATGAGATATTCGTCATTGTCCCAGTGCTTCAGTCATTAATCAGATATTCGTCATTGTCCCTGTGCTTCAGTCACTATTAATCAGATATTTGTCATTGTCCCAGTGCTTCAGTCATTAATCAGATATTTGTGTCCCAGTTCTTCAGTCATTAATCAGATATTAGTCAGTGTCTCAGTTCACTGTAAAGGGAATAGAGTGTAATTTGGGGAGCACACCGAAAACACAACCACTGAGGAATAAGTGTCAAAAAATGTAATGCCTCAAAGGGGTTTTGGGGGTTCTGTCAGCATCACGGCTGTGCGTCAGCCAACACAGTCCCCCGACCCCCTGACCCAGGTCGCTACGCTAGATCAGGTTCCTTTTATCTCCCTGTCCCTCTGACGTACACACTATGTGCTCCACAGGACACGTCTGCTGGTCACACACACACACTCATCAACACGCACACCCACCCATGCCCATGCCCATACACACACACTCACACACACACACACACACACACACACACACACACACACACACACACACACACACACACACACACACACACACACAATCTACTCTAATTAGGTTGATGGTATAGAGAAGATAGGAAGACAACCCAGTGGTGGACCTTGGCCGAGTTTTACATTGCACCTGTGTATTAGATTTCATCCCATGCAGGCTGGGGACTTAGAAGGCAAAACTTGGACGGATAGGTGAGGGAAAGACCAGTTGAGAACAGACAGAGCGTGAGGGATGGCTTTAGACCAGACCAGTAGAGAACAGACAGGGGATGAGGGATGGCTTTAGACCAGACCAGTAGAGAACAGACATGGGATGAGGGATGGCTTTAGACCAGACCAGTAGAGAACAGACAGGGGATGAGGGATGGCTTTAGACCAGACCAGTAAAGAACAGAAATGGGATTAGGGATGGCTTTAGACCAGACCAGTAGAGAACAGACAGGGGATGAAGGATGGCTTTAGACCAGACCAGTAGAGAACAAACAGAGCGTGAGGTATGGCTTTAGACCAGACCAGTGGAGAACAGACAGGGCGTGAGGGATGACTTTAGACCAGACCAGTAGAGAACAGACAGAGGAAGAGGGATGGCTTTAGACCAGACCAGTAGAGAACAGACAGGGGATTAGGGATGCCTTCAGACCAGACCAGTGGAGAACAAACAGAGGATGAGGGATGGCTTTAGACCAGACCAGTAGAGAACAGACAGGGGATGAGGGATGGCTTTAGACCAGACCAGTAGAGAACAGACAGGGGATTAGGGATGGTTTTAGACCAGACCAGTAGAGAACAGACAGGGGATGAAGGATGGCTTTAGACCAGACCAGTAGAGAACAGACAGGGGATTAGGGATGGCTTTAGACCAGACCAGTAGAGAACAGACAGAGCGTGAGGGATGGCTTTAGACCAGACCAGTAGAGAACAGACAGGGGATTAGGGATGGCTTTAGACCAGACCAGTAGAGAACAAACAGAGCGTGAGGTATGGCTTTAGACCAGACCAGTAGAGAACAGACAGGGGATGAGGGATGGCTTTAGACCAGACCAGTAGAGAACAGACAGGGGATTAGGGATGGTCAAGGTCAGAGTTAGAGTTAGGGTTCAAACACACTATCTTTCTTGAATGAGTAGGGAAGAGAGGATCCATTTAAAAAGTATTAGATCCAATCAAATCAAAGTGTATTGGTCACGTGCACATGATACAGGGTGTCAATGGTACAGTGAAATGCTGACTGGCAAGCTCTCCTCAACAGTGCAAAAGAGTAGTAGAACATGTCATAATGAAACAGGGAAGAGCTGCTTGGTGAGTGTTTCTGTGATGGGTTTGTTCCTCACTATCACTGTGCATACAAACACACACACACACCAGACACAAACACACAAACACACACACAGACACACACACAAACACACACACACACCAGACACACACACAAACACACACACAAACAGGCTCACAAACACAAACACACACATACACAAACACACACACACCAGACACAAACACACAAACACACACACACACACACACATACACAAACACACACACACACCAGACACAAACACACAAACACACACACACACCAGACACAAACACACAAACACACACACAGACACACACACAAACACACACACAAACAGGCTCACAAACACAAACACACACATACACAAACACACACACACATCAGACACAAACACACAAACACACACACACACACATACACAAACACACACACACACCAGACACAAACACACACACACACACACATACACAGACACACACACGCAAACACACACACACACACATACACAAACACACACACACACCAGACACAAACACACAAACACACACACACACACATACACAAACACACACACACACCAGACACAAACACACAAACACACACACACACACACACACATACACAAACACACACACACACACATACACAAACACACACACACACACATACACAAACACACACACACACACAAACACACACATACATACACACAAACACACACACGCAAACACACACAAACACACAAACACAGACAGACACAGACACACACACAGACACACACACAAACACGCACATACACACAAACACAGACAGACACAGACACAAACACACAGACACACACAAACACACACACAGACACACACACAAACACAAACACAGACAGACACAGACACAAACACACAGACACACACAAACACACACACATACACACAAACACACACACAGACACACACACAAACACACACGCACACATACACAAACACACACAAACACAGACAGACACAGACACACACACAAACACGCACATACACACAAACACACTCACAAATACAAACACACACACAGACACACACACAAACACACACACAAACAGGCTCACAAACACAAACACACAAACACACACACAGACACACACACAAACACACACACAAACAGGCTCACAAACACAAACACACAAACACACACACAGACACACACACAAACACACACACAAACAGGCTCACAAACACAAACACACAAACACACACACAGACACACACACACACACACACAAGAACAAGCCCTCATTGAGATTTCCAGTCATGTCTGCCACTGTGAGGGTCACGTCCTCGTCCTCTTCTCTCGTCCTCCTCCTCCTTCTCCTCCTTCTCCCCTTCTCTCCTCCTTCTCTCCTCCTCCTCCCCCTCCTCTCCTCCTCCACAGCAGATGTCTCTTTGTCTCCAGGCCGGCTGGCAAAACTGAGATAATCTGGACTAAATTAAATTTGAAACTGAAGCCATGTCATCCATGAAGGCCTCACAATAGGAGAAAAGGTATGTCTTTCAGGGAAGGAGAGGAGGAGGCAGGGAAGGAGGGAGGGAAAGATGCATGGAAGGAGGGATGGAGAGGAGGAGGCAGGGAAGGAGGGAGGGAAAGTGGCATGGAAGGAGGGATGGAGAGGAGGAGGCAGGGAAGGAGGGAGGGAAAGTGGCATGGAAGGAGGGATGGAGAGGAGGAGGCAGGGAAGGAGGGAGGGAAAGTGGCATGGAAGGAGGGATGGAGAGTGGCAGGCAAAGGAGTAAAAGAGACAGGGAGGGAGAGATGAAGAGAGGCAGAGAGGGAGAGAGTGAGGGAGGGAGGTCTTGGCTGGTTAACAGCACAGTGGTCAGACAGTAAATCTAGCATTAGGTCACCATTCCATGTCAAAGTGTGGCTTCAAACGTCCAGCAATATAAAAGATTGATTAGGCCATTACGTAAAAACCCGTTCTCCTAAAAATCCCATAACTGCTGTTTTGCTGAGAGTTACATTGCATTCAGACTCTCACCAAGAACTGATGCCAAATAGCCTACATACCAATGGAGCACAACAAAATAACCTACCCAGTTGGGGAATAGATTGAGTGGTGTAGTCAATTGTTTCACACTAAAATGTTGTAAAAAAAACAACAAAAAATTTCCATCACAAACCTTAAAGTGCTTTTGTAGCAGCATCAAAAATAAGTTGCTGTCATAATTTCACTCCCTTCTAACTCACTCAGTGTTTTGATTAAATTAGTGAGACAACATTAGTTCCCCCAAACAACATGTAGAAGAAGTCTGACAACTAAAATAAGCCGGCTCTAATGGGGGCTTTGGCTGGGTGGCTAGGTCTGGTGGAGAGGTGGCTTGAAGGCTGGGTCTGGAGGGCTGGCACTGGTGGCGAGGTGGCTGGAGGGCTGGGACTGGTGGCGAGGTGGCTGGAGGACTGGGTCTGGAGGGCTTTGACTGGTGGCGAGGTGACTGGAGGGCTGGGACTGGGGGAGAGGTGGCTGGAGGGCTGGGTCTGGGGGAGAGATGGCTGGAGGGCTGGGACTGGAGGGCTGGGACTGGGGGCGAGGTGGCTGGAGGGCTGGGTCTGGAGGGCTGGGACTGGGGGTGAGGTGACTGGAGGGCTGGGACTGGGGGCTGGGACTGGGGGCGAGGTGACTGGAGGGCTGGGACTGGGGGAGAGGTGGATGGAGGGCTGGGACTGGGGGCGAGGTGACTGGAAGGCTGGGTCTGGAGGGCTGGGACTGGTGGTGAGGTGGCTGGAGGGCTGGGTCTGGAAGGCTGGGTCTGGAGGGCTGGGACTGGGGGCGTGGTGACTGGAGGGCTGGGTCTGGATGGCTGGGACTGGTGGCGAGATGGCTGGAGGACTGGGTCTGGAGGGCTGGGACTGGGGGAGAGGTGGCTAGAGGGCTGGGACTGGAGGGTTGAGTCTGGAGGGCTGGGACTGGAGGGCTAGGACTAGGTTGAGAGGTGGCTGGAGGGCTGGGCTGGGTCTGGAGGGTTGGGTCTGGAGGGCTGAGTCTGGAGGGCTGGGTCTGGAGGGCTGGGACTGGGGGCGAGGTGACTGGAGGGCTGGGACTGGGGGCGAGGTGGCTGGAGGGCTGGGTCTGGAGGGCTGGGACTGGGGGCGAGGTGACTGGAGGGCTGGGACTGGGGGCGAGGTGGATGGAGGGCTGGGACTGGGGGCGAGGTGACTGGAAGGCTGGGTCTGGAGGGCTGGGACTGGTGGGAAGGTGGCTGGAGGGCTGGGACTGGGGGCGAGGTGGCTGGAGGGCCGGGACTGGAGGGTTGAGTCTGGAGGGCTGGGACTGGAGGGCTAGGACTAGGTTGAGAGGTGGCTTGAAGGCTGGGTCTGGAGGGCTGGCACTGGTGGCGAGGTGGCTGGAGGGCTGGGTCTGGAGGGCTGGGACTGGTGGCGAGGTGGCTGGAGGACTGGGTCTGGAGGGCTTTGACTGGTGGCGAGGTGACTGGAGGGCTGGGACTGGGGGAGAGGTGGCTGGAGGGCTGGGTCTGGGGGAGAGATGGCTGGATGGCTGGGACTGGAGGGCTGGGACTGGAGGCAAGGTGGCTGGAGGGCTGGGTCTGGAGGGCTGGGACTGGGGGCGAGGTGACTGGAGGGCTGGGTCTGGAGGGCTGGGTCTGGGGGAGAGGTGGCTGGAAGGCTGGGTCTGGAGGGCTGGGTCTGGAGGGCTGAAACTGGGTTGAGAGTTGGATGGAGGGCTGGGACTGGGGGCGAGGTGACTGGAGAGCTGGGACTGGGGGCGAGGTGGCTGGAGGGCCGGGACTGGAGGGCTGAGTCTGGAGGGCTGGGACTGGAGGGCTAGGACTAGGTTGAGAGGTGGCTGGAGGGCTGGGCTGGGTCTGGAGGGTTGGGTCTGGAGGGCTGAGTCTGGAGGGCTGGGTCTGGAGGGCTGGGTCTGGAGGGTTGGGTCTGGAGGGCTGGGTCTGGAGGGTTGGGTCTGGAGGGTTGGATCTGCAGGGTTGGATCTGAAGGGCTGGGTCTGGAGGGCTGTGTAGTTGGAGGTTTGCGTCTGGGAGCGATGTGGTTGGTTGGATTGACCTTGGGGCGAGGTGGAAAAATAAGTGATGGCATGTTGACCAGACTCCCTGGCTGGACGACCTGTCTGGCTGGACTGGACTGGTTCCCTGGGTGGACTAGACTGGTTCCCTGGCTGGACTGGACTGGCTCCCTGGCTGGACGACCTGTCTGGCTGGACTGGACTGGTTCCCTGGCTGGACTGGACTGGTTCCCTGGCTGGACTGGACTGGCTCCCTGGCTGGACGACTTGTCTGGCTGGACTGGACTGGTTCCCTGGCTGGACTGGACTGGTTCCCTGGCTGGACTGGACTGGTTCCCTGGCTGGACTGGGGAAAACCCTCTCAACACTGGACACACTAGTTGTAATTATGGTCTAGGCTGAGAATAGCAGCGAGGCGGAGGGAGGGAGGGAGGGGATGACCAAGCTAGTTTCCACCACTGTAATAAGGTGTTGGCTCGGTTGGTAAGCCATGCAGGGAGGGAGGGAGGGCGGGAGAGAAAGAGAGGAAGAGAGAGGGAGGGAGAGAGAGAGAAAGAGAGAGAGAGCGAGAGAGGCTGTGTCTGCCCTAGCCAACCCTGGTCCTCCAGGACCTCACTGACCACAGGCTGTTCTGGGGCTGGAATAAAGCACTTAACCAATTACAGGGGGGCGGGGGCCTTCCTTAGGTCCAGGGTGTTCCAAGTGTTTAAAAGGTGCTAATAGAACCGTATACGACCACATCCCCCCCACTGGGCCAAGGTTGGCTGACTCCCTTGGTTTTACACACCTATATACATCATTTATATACTGCATGGTTATATACAGAATTATTAAACTAAACTTTTGGTCTTTTACAAGCAACACTCTGAAACTAAACTTGTCTTGGGGTCTTTTACGAGCAAGATTTTGTTGTTGTTTGGCAATGAGAGAGAGAATTTGGATATCGTATTTGTTCTAACAGTAAATATGTCTTGTTGAATAAAGTCATTCAAAGTCAAATATTTGTTTAGTGTAGAACAACAATAAGACTGGATTGAATGGGACCGTAGCTTTTGTTTACCACTTATGTTTTCTCATAATAGAGGATCAGAGAGAGGTTAGACTTTGACTGGTTTAGAACGTTCAGTTCATTACCCACAGTTCAATAAGGTGATTACAGTCTGGTTATCAGGAAGTAGCCCGCTTAGCGACAGGGTCAATGTTCAGCGAGATGAATTAATGAACGGATCAACATGGTTTAACTGTTGCAACACAACAAAATCAGATTGGGATTGGAAAAGTATATATAACCAATCGTATTGCTGATTTTAGATTCTAAACATAAGGTAATTCGGAGAAGAAGAAAAAAAGTGTTGGTTGAATAAGGAAAACATTCACTGTGTCAGTAATGACACCCTATGGGCCCTGGTCAAAAACACTACATTACAGGGAAGAGGGTTCCCATTGGGACGCAGACTTTACGCCTTTGTACAACAGATGGAACATGGCTGTTTTATGGGTTTTTATGTGTTTGGTTTTCATAATTTTTGGGGGGGTTGTAGATTTATTTAGAATTCAGAACTGTTACGTAAAGAGATTAGATCTGACCTTTTGGAGCTCAATGCATGTTTCTACAGTACAAACAGAAGTATATTATTAGCACAGTTTACCAGTCCTCATCTCAACAGAACAATTATAAAATGTCAAACCACAATGCAGATGAGAGTTTATATTTTGTTCAGACAGTTTTTTAAAAACGGTTTATAATCCAGACTGAAACAACGGGGTTTATAATCCAGACTGAGACAACAGGGTTTGTAATCCAGATTGAGAAAGCAGGGTTTATAATCCAGATTGAGACAACAAGGTTTATAATCCAGACTGAGACAACAGGGTTTATAATCCAGATTGAGAAAGCAGGGTTTATAATCCAGATTGAGACAACAGGGTTTATAATCCAGACTGAGAAAGCAGGGTTTATAATCCAGATTGAGACAACAGGGTTTATAATCCAGACTGAGACAACAGGGATTATAATCCAGACTGAGACAACAGGGTTTATAATCCAGACTGAGACAACAGGGTTTATAATGCAGACTGAGGCAACAGGGTTTATAATCCAGACTGAGACAACAGGGTTTATAATCCAGACTGAGACAACAGGGTTTCTAATTCCATTACATAATGATTGTGCCATACAGCTTGGCTCGTTGTGGGGCAGGGTTCACTAGGCCTCAGGGGACACCTGTGTGTGTGTGTGTGTGTGTGTGTGTGTGTGTGTGTGTGTGTGTGTGTGTGTGTGTGTGTGTCTGTGTGTGTGTGTGTGTGTGTGTGTGTGTGTGTGTGTGTGTGTGTGTGTGTGTGTGTGTGTGTGTGTGTGTGTGTGTGTGTGTGTGTGCGAGCGTGTGAGAGCGTGTGTGTGTGTGCGTAATTGAAACAATAACAAAACGTGTGAAACAAGCTTAGATTTTGGGTTCTGATGTGGGTACGACAGCTGAACTAATCTTGTGAGGCATTTATAAGTTATATTCTTCAAGAATCAATAGATGTACATCATTAATTTAAAGGGGGTTTAACAAAGAAGTTTTAAATAGAATAAATACCCATCATTCATCTGCCTTCAACACTACTGTGTTTTCGACCCACGGACAACGTTTACTTTGTCTTTGCAAAAGTATTCTTCCATACGAGGCCTTATTCCCTGAAGTGTGACGGTCAGAATGTTTCCTAAAACAGCCTGTGGAACCACGAGGTACGAAAGCGATCCTAAAAACACACCATGTAGCTTTGATTAAAAAAAGAACCATGACAACTCATAAGAAAATAATGAACTTGCTACGTTGTGATGTCATTTTTTTTATGCCGTGTGTAGAATACCTCACCTAAAAACGGAATGGATTCAGCGGAGCTACAGCGGCGCCTAAGGAAGACGAGAGGAGAGTAAGAGGAGAGTATGGAGGAAATCTGCCATCTTCTCCGCCAGCCTATCCCTACTCCTCCGAGGCCAGGTATCGTAACCCATAGCCCTCCTTCATTCATATCCATGTCTGGAAGATATGATGGTTCGCCTGGGAAATGTCATGGATTTCTGATGCAACGAGGCAAATACATTGAGCACAACCCCACTAACTTCGTCACCAGCAAGAGCAGGGTGGATTTTGTTGTGTCTCTACTCACAGGCAAAGCCGTGGATTGGGCCACCGCCAGATGGACTGCCAACAGCACAGAACTCAGATCCGAGACCCATTTCCACACCCTCTTCAAAGAGGTATTTGATCACTCTCCCTGCGGTTACATAGAACTTCAACAAGGACGCAATTCAGCTGCCGAGTATGCCCTCGAGTTCCGCACCATGGCTGCAGGGAGTGAATGGAGTAAAGCTGCTTTACTTACTGTCTACCGAAGAGGGCTCAACAGGGAACTTCCGTCTGAGTCTTCCAGAGCCCATGCAGTTGGGCCATGCCCCTGTCCCATGTATCGAACGTCAAAAGCAGATCCAAGAAGGGCTCTGACTATACTGTGGCGTGAAAGATCATCTACTTAGCTATTGCCCTGTTTGCCCCCCCCCCCCACCCCCACCGACGGCGAGGTGAGAAGGGTCCCGCCGCTGTCGTGCAGGTAGGCGTGTCCTTCTTTCTAAATATCTCCCAGAAGCAATTGTCCGTCCCAGTATTGATAACCGTGAAGAGGGTTACCAAGTACGTAGAAGGCTTGATAGATTCGGGAGCAGCAGGTCATTTATCGATCACCAGCTAGTACAAGAGCTTGACATTGATCTGACACCTGTCACCCCTCCCTTAAGGATTAACACCCTGGACGGGCAGCCATTGGGAATGGGCTTCATTGCGCACCTAACACTGAGCGTCACCCTCCAGGTTGGAGTCATCCACATCGAAACCATTCAACTCATGGAACGCTCATCCCCCAAACAGCCACTCATCCTCGGACACCCCTGGCTTTGTCATCATGATCCTGCCATCTCGTGGCAACAAGGTGAACTACTGTCCTGGTCTTCTACCTGCTTCACCAGCCTACCCTGCAGAGCCACCACCATAGAGGACCCTGCCTCGGCAGTACCACCCACCATACCATCTGCATACGCTCAGTACAGCAATGTCTTCAGCAAAACCAAGTCCTCCACTCTGCCACTACATCGCCCAGAAGACTCCATCTCCATTAACTTACTCCCTGGAGTGTCCCCACCGGAGAGCCGTGTTTACCCCCTATCTATCCCGGAAAATTAGGCAATGGAGAACTACATTGACGAATCACTCAAACGGTTTAATTAGTCCTTCTTCCCCGGCTGCGTCCAGCTTCTTCGTTGGAAAAAAGGACGGTGGTCTCTGTCCATGTATTGATTATCTTTCCCTGAATGACATCACGGTCAAGAACCGTTTCCCTCTCCCTCTGATCCCAGGGACCCTTGAACAAGTGGGCTGCGCCAACATCATTACGAAACTCGACCTGCGAAGAGCATATAATCTTGTCCATATACGTGAAGGCGACGAATGGAAAACGGCCTTCATCACCGCTCGAGGGCACTATGAATACCTGGTCATTCCCTACTGCCTTACGAACGCCCTCGTTGTCTTCCAATCCTTTATGAACGAGGTTTGCCAGGATATGATCAACCACTTTCTCATAGTCTACATTGATGACATCCTGAATTACTCCTGCTCCCTGAAGGAATACATACAGCATGTGCAAACGTTTCTTCAATGGCTCCTTGACCATAACTTTTATGTGAAGACTGAAAAGAGTGCCTTCCATGTAAACTTCCTCGGCTTCATACTGACACCTGGAAGGGTCAGCATGGATGAGAACAAAATCACCACCGTCAGTAACTGGCTCAAACCCACCACTGTTAAGGAACTCCAACGTTTCATTGGGTTCCCCAACTTCTATCGCGGTTCATTCAGAACCTCAGTTCTACGGCCGCTCCCCTTACTGCCCTTACCAGCAAAAAGACCTGGACCCTTCAATGGATTGATTCCACCCTGATGCCTCTTCACCTCAGCCCCTGTCCTTTGCCAACCTGATCCGACCATTCCTTTCACCCTGGAGGTGGATGCCTCCGAAGTAGGAGCCAGACTCTCACAGCGGGTGGGAACACCTCCCACATCACATCCCTGTGCCTTCTTCTCCAGGAAGTTATCCCCCGCTGAGAGAAATTAAGATGTGAGGAACATAACTCCTCGCCATCAAGCTGGCCCTCATGGAGTGGCGCCACTGGTTGGAGGGCGCACAACATATCTTTCGTCAATTAGAATTTATCAGAGGGGCCAGGTGGTTAAACTCCTGACAAGCCTGCAGGGCTCTCTTCACACGCTTCCATTTTCATGTTGCTTACATTGCGCGAACCACCAAACTTCTAGCCCGGAGGTTCTGGTGGTCCTCACTGGCATCCGACGAAAGGGATATTATGTACTCTCCTGTCCAGTCTGCGCCCAAACCAAAAGCCCTCGTCATCTCCCTTCAACCTTTGCCAATCCCTCACAGAACCTGGTCCCACATGGCTGATGACTTCTACAACTTCGTTGTAGATTTATTTAGAATTCAGAACTGTTACGTAAAGAGATTAGATCTGACCTTTTGGAGCTCAATGCATGTTTCTACAGTACAAACAGAAGTATATTATTAGCACAGTTTACCAGTCCTCATCTCAACAGAACAATTATAAAATGTCAAACCACAATGCAGATGAGAGTTTATATTTTGTTCAGACAGTTTTTTAAAAACGGTTTATAATCCAGACTGAAACAACGGGGTTTATAATCCAGACTGAGACAACAGGGTTTGTAATCCAGATTGAGAAAGCAGGGTTTATAATCCAGATTGAGACAACAGGGTTTATAATCCAGACTGAGACAACAGGGTTTATAATCCAGATTGAGAAAGCAGGGTTTATAATCCAGATTGAGACAACAGGGTTTATAATCCAGACTGAGAAAGCAGGGTTTATAATCCAGATTGAGACAACAGGGTTTATAATCCAGACTGAGACAACAGGGATTATAATCCAGACTGAGACAACAGGGTTTATAATCCAGACTGAGACAACAGGGTTTATAATGCAGACTGAGGCAACAGGGTTTATAATCCAGACTGAGACAACAGGGTTTATAATAATCCAGACTGAGACAACAGGATTTATAATCCAGACTGAGACAACAGGGTTTATAATCCAGACTGAGACAACAGGGTTTCTAATTCCATTACATAATGATTGTGCCATACAGCTTGGCTCGTTGTGGGGCAGGGTTCACTAGGCCTCAGGGGACACCTGTGTGTGTGTGTGTGTGTGTGTGTGTGTGTGTGTGTGTGTGTGTGTGTGTGTGTCTGTGTGTGTGTGTGTGTGTGTGTGTGTGTGTGTGTGTGTGTGTGTGTGTGTGTGTGTGTGTGTGTGTGTGTGTGTGTGTGTGTGTGCGAGCGTGTGAGAGCGTGTGTGTGTGTGCGTAATTGAAACAATAACAAAACGTGTGAAACAAGCTTAGATTTTGGGTTCTGATGTGGGTACGACAGCTGAACTAATCTTGTGAGGCATTTATAAGTTATATTCTTCAAGAATCAATAGATGTACATCATTAATTTAAAGGGGGTTTAACAAAGAAGTTTTAAATAGAATAAATACCCATCATTCATCTGCCTTCAACACTACTGTGTTTTCGACCCACGGACAACGTTTACTTTGTCTTTGCAAAAGTATTCTTCCATACGAGGCCTTATTCCCTGAAGTGTGACGGTCAGAATGTTTCCTAAAACAGCCTGTGGAACCACGAGGTACGAAAGCGATCCTAAAAACACACCATGTAGCTGTGATTAAAAAAAGAACCATGACAACTCATAAGAAAATAATGAACTTGCTACGTTGTGATGTCATTTTTTTTATGCCGTGTGTAGAATACCTCACCTAAAAACGGAATGGATTCAGCGGAGCTACAGCGGCGCCTAAGGAAGACGAGAGGAGAGTAAGAGGAGAGTATGGAGGAAATCTGCCATCTTCTCCGCCAGCCTATCCCTACTCCTCCGAGGCCAGGTATCGTAACCCATAGCCCTCCTTCATTCATATCCATGTCTGGAAGATATGATGGTTCGCCTGGGAAATGTCATGGATTTCTGATGCAACGAGGCAAATACATTGAGCACAACCCCACTAACTTCGTCACCAGCAAGAGCAGGGTGGATTTTGTTGTGTCTCTACTCACAGGCAAAGCCGTGGATTGGGCCACCGCCAGATGGACTGCCAACAGCACAGAACTCAGATCCGAGACCCATTTCCACACCCTCTTCAAAGAGGTATTTGATCACTCTCCCTGCGGTTACATAGAACTTCAACAAGGACGCAATTCAGCTGCCGAGTATGCCCTCGAGTTCCGCACCATGGCTGCAGGGAGTGAATGGAGTAAAGCTGCTTTACTTACTGTCTACCGAAGAGGGCTCAACAGGGAACTTCCGTCTGAGTCTTCCAGAGCCCATGCCCCTGTCCCATGTATCGAACGTCAAAAGCAGATCCAAGAAGGGCTCTGACTATACTGTGGCGTGAAAGATCATCTACTTAGCTATTGCCCTGTTTGCCCCCCCCCCCCCCCCACCCCCACCGACGGCGAGGTGAGAAGGGTCCCGCCGCTGTCGTGCAGGTAGGCGTGTCCTTCTTTCTAAATATCTCCCAGAAGCAATTGTCCGTCCCAGTATTGATAACCGTGAAGAGGGTTACCAAGTACGTAGAAGGCTTGATAGATTCGGGAGCAGCAGGTCATTTATCGATCACCAGCTAGTACAAGAGCTTGACATTGATCTGACACCTGTCACCCCTCCCTTAAGGATTAACACCCTGGACGGGCAGCCATTGGGAATGGGCTTCATTGCGCACCTAACACTGAGCGTCACCCTCCAGGTTGGAGTCATCCACATCGAAACCATTCAACTCATGGAACGCTCATCCCCCAAACAGCCACTCATCCTCGGACACCCCTGGCTTTGTCATCATGATCCTGCCATCTCGTGGCAACAAGGTGAACTACTGTCCTGGTCTTCTACCTGCTTCACCAGCCTACCCTGCAGAGCCACCACCATAGAGGACCCTGCCTCGGCAGTACCACCCACCATACCATCTGCATACGCTCAGTACAGCAATGTCTTCAGCAAAACCAAGTCCTCCACTCTGCCACTACATCGCCCAGAAGACTCCATCTCCATTAACTTACTCCCTGGAGTGTCCCCACCGGAGAGCCGTGTTTACCCCCTATCTATCCCGGAAAATTAGGCAATGGAGAACTACATTGACGAATCACTCAAACGGTTTAATTAGTCCTTCTTCCCCGGCTGCGTCCAGCTTCTTCGTTGGAAAAAAGGACGGTGGTCTCTGTCCATGTATTGATTATCTTTCCCTGAATGACATCACGGTCAAGAACCGTTTCCCTCTCCCTCTGATCCCAGGGACCCTTGAACAAGTGGGCTGCGCCAACATCATTACGAAACTCGACCTGCGAAGAGCATATAATCTTGTCCATATACGTGAAGGCGACGAATGGAAAACGGCCTTCATCACCGCTCGAGGGCACTATGAATACCTGGTCATTCCCTACTGCCTTACGAACGCCCTCGTTGTCTTCCAATCCTTTATGAACGAGGTTTGCCAGGATATGATCAACCACTTTCTCATAGTCTACATTGATGACATCCTGAATTACTCCTGCTCCCTGAAGGAATACATACAGCATGTGCAAACGTTTCTTCAATGGCTCCTTGACCATAACTTTTATGTGAAGACTGAAAAGAGTGCCTTCCATGTAAACTTCCTCGGCTTCATACTGACACCTGGAAGGGTCAGCATGGATGAGAACAAAATCACCACCGTCAGTAACTGGCTCAAACCCACCACTGTTAAGGAACTCCAACGTTTCATTGGGTTCCCCAACTTCTATCGCCGGTTCATTCAGAACCTCAGTTCTACGGCCGCTCCCCTTACTGCCCTTACCAGCAAAAAGACCTGGACCCTTCAATGGATTGATTCCACCCTGATGCCTCTTCACCTCAGCCCCTGTCCTTTGCCAACCTGATCCGACCATTCCTTTCACCCTGGAGGTGGATGCCTCCGAAGTAGGAGCCAGACTCTCACAGCGGGTGGGAACACCTCCCACATCACATCCCTGTGCCTTCTTCTCCAGGAAGTTATCCCCCGCTGAGAGAAATTAAGATGTGAGGAACATAACTCCTCGCCATCAAGCTGGCCCTCATGGAGTGGCGCCACTGGTTGGAGGGCGCACAACATATCTTTCGTCAATTAGAATTTATCAGAGGGGCCAGGTGGTTAAACTCCTGACAAGCCTGCAGGGCTCTCTTCACACGCTTCCATTTTCATGTTGCTTACATTGCGCGAACCACCAAACTTCTAGCCCGGAGGTTCTGGTGGTCCTCACTGGCATCCGACGAAAGGGATATTATGTACTCTCCTGTCCAGTCTGCGCCCAAACCAAAAGCCCTCGTCATCTCCCTTCAACCTTTGCCAATCCCTCACAGAACCTGGTCCCACATGGCTGATGACTTCATCACAGACCTTCTTGAATCATCTGGTAACACCACCCTCCTTGTCATAGTATATCGTTTTTCCAAAATTTGTCATCTGGTTCCTCTTCCTCATCTACCTAACGCCATGGAATTGGCGGAGTGTATGTTCCGTCTGTATGGGATTCCGGAGGACATCGTCTCTGACTGCGGGCCCCAGTTTGTCCCCCAGGTGAAGCGAGCCTTCTTTGACCGACTGGGGGTCGCCCTCAGTCACTCCTCCGGGTACCACCCCCAGACCAATGGGCAGACGGAACGACTGAACCAAGAAATAGGGAAGTACCGCCGCCAACAATGTTCTGCCTCTCCACACGACTGGAGTCGGGATATGGCCTGGGCCAAATACGCTCAGAACTCACTCATGCACTCATCCCTCCGCCTTACTCCGTTTCAGTGTGTCCTTGGTTACCAACCCCCCCATGTTTCCCTGGGAGGCGGAGCCTGGTACTGTCCCAGCTGTTGATGACTGGTTTCGGCGTAGTGAACGGGTATGGGAGAGAAGCTCACTTGCATCTACAGGAAGCTTCTAATACCCAGAAACGCTTTGCCGACAGACTCCGACGACCTACGCCACTCTTTCATCGTCCTTCCATGTCTCTGTTAAAACCGGCCACCTACAGTCCTCTTCATCCTCTAGTAACCCGCAGTGCGCCCCGACCGTTTGACGTCGGAGGGGAACCTGCCTACGCCATTCAAGCCATCCTTGATTCCAAACGCCTGAGTTCGCATCACTACCCAGTGGACTGGGAAGGTTATGGGCCCGAAGACTAGTCCTGGGTCCCCGACCAAGACATCCTTGACCCAGAGATGACCTCGTTGAACCAGCGTCCACCTGAACCAGCGTCCGCCTCCCCCGCCCACTCCGTCGTTGGGTTGTCAGGAGACTCCCTTTGGGTTTTCTTTGTTCTGGAACATAGCCCTGTCTTTAATTTTTGTTCATTGATTTCACCTGTGTTGGTTTCTCACCTGGTCTCATCAGCTCCCTATTCAGTTCAGTTCTTTCTGTTTGGATGGTTGTGAGGTATTGTTTGTTTTTGACTGCCTACCTGTGTTTGACCATTACCTGCCTGTGAGCGTGATTCCTGTCTTAATAAACATCTGCCGCGCTCTGCACCTGAGTCTACACCTTTTTCTCCCGAGTTACAGCTAGGAAGAAAAATATCTAAACTGTGGTTGCCAGGTTTTCAGTCTGCGGCTGTTGTGTTGTGACAGGTTCTGGTGGAAAACAATGGGAAGTGCCCCTTCATCTGTGGATGTGGTGTTTATGGTCGATGTTTTCCCTCTGACTGCGTCCCCAATGGCATCATATTCCCTATGTAGTGCACTAATTTTAACTAGAGCTCTATGGGCCCTGATCAAAAGTAGTGCACTACATGGGAAATAGGGTGCAATTTAGGACGTAGCCCTTCTCTTTAATGTGGGATCCATCTGTCTAGTCGACTGCCAGCCTCCCGCTGTTTTTTTTTTTTATATGGTCGTAATAACCTCAGTTTCCTCAACACACAGCTGGACATACACACCGACAGAGTTTGCTCTGTCTCTCAAACACGTACGCGAAGACAGACACAGAGGCGCGTGCACACACAGCTGTAGACAACCGTGTGTCTCAGTTGGTAGCACCAGGGTTGTGGGTTTTATTGCCACGAGGGGGCCAGTATGAAAATATGAATGGATAAGAGTGTCTGCTAGAAACGACTGTAATATAACAGACAGCAAGTTAATTAGGTGAGGTTTTTAACAAACATTCTATCAAGGAAGGAGCGGAAACAGTGCTGCCAACCTTTATTTCACTGTGTGATCCATCTTGAAGTGTGCATCTCTCCAGCCAGAATGAACATGTAGCACTAAGCCTGAGTACTGAATACTCAGGGAGGTCTGGGGGAAGAAAGACATCCTATCTAATGATATGAAGATGCTCCCACATGAATGTATGCCCCCCAATATGTATTTCATGTATATCTCCCCAGACCAAATGATCACAGAGACAATGAAGCCCTTGGTCTAATGGTTGATGTACTGAACTGTAGAACTTATAGGGAAGTCTGGAGGAGAGTCTGGAAGAAAGAGGGAGGTCTGGAGGAGACCAGGAGGTCTGGGGGAGATATAAGGAGGTCTGGAGGAAAGAGGGAGGTCTGGAGGAGACCAGGAGGTCTGGAGGAGACCAGGGGGTCTGGAGAAGATATAAGGAGGTCTGGAGGAGAGAGGGAGGTCTGGAGGAGACCAGGAGGTCTGGAGGAGATATAAGGAGGTCTGGAGGAAAGAGGGAGGTCTGGAAGAGACCAGGAGGTCTGGAGGCAACCAGGAGGTCTGGAGGAGATATAAGGAGGTCTGGAGGAAAGAGGAAGGTCTGGAAGAGACCAGGAGGTCTGGAGGAGATATAAGGAGGTCTTGAGGAAAGAGGGAGGTGGGGAGGAGAGAGGGAGGTCTGGAAAAGATATAGGGAGGTCTGGAGGAGAGTGAGAGGTCTGGAGGAGACACAGGTAGGTCTGGAGGAAAGGGGAATACTCTAGAGGAAATATAGGGAGGTCTGGATGAGATATAGGGAAGTCTGGATGAGATATAGGAAGGTCTGGAGGAGTTATAGGGAGGTCTGGAGGAGTGCCATCCGTTTTGTCACCAAAGCCCCTCATACCACCCACCACTGCGACCTGTATGCTCTAGACGGCTGGCCCTCGCTACATATTTGTTGCCAGGCCCACTGGCTCCAGGTCATCTACAAGTCTATGCTAGGTAAAGCTCTGCCTTATCTCAACTCACTGGTCACGATAATAACACCCACTCGTAGCACGCGCTCCAGCAGGTATATCTCACTGGTCATCCCCAAAGCCAACACCTCCTTTGGTCGCCTTTCCTTCCAGTTCTCTGCTGCCAATGACTGGAACGAATTGCAAAAATCACTGAAGCTGGAGACTTATATTTCCCTCACTAACTTTAATCATCAACTATCTGAGCAGCTAACCGACTGCTGCAGCTGTACATAGCCCATCTGTAAATAGCCCACCCAATCTACCTACCTCATCCCCATATTGTTTTTATTTACTTTTCTGCTCTTTTGCACACCAGTATTTCTACTTGCACATCATCATCTGCTCATCTATCATCTATCACTCCAGTGTTAATTTGCTAAATTGTAATTACTTCTCTACAATGGCCTATTTATTGCCTTACCTCCTCACGCCATTTGCACACGTTGTATATAGACTTTTTTCTGTTGTGTTATTGACTGTATACTTGTTTACTCCATGTGTAACTCTGTGTTGTTGTTTGTGTCGCACTGCTTTGCTCTATCTTGGCCAGGTCGCAGTTGTAAATGAGAACTTGTTCTCAACTGGCCTACCTGGTTAAATAAAGGTGAAATAAATAAATGAAAGAGGGAGGTCTGGAAGAGATATAGGGAGTTCTGGTGGAGATATAGGGAGGTCTGAAGGAGAGATGCAGACTCGGGAGGAGATATAGGGAGGTCTGGAAGAGATTTAGGGAGTTCTGGTGGAGATATAGGGAGGTCTGAAGGAGTTAGGAAGACCCGGATGGAGATATAGGGAGATATGGAAGAGATATAGGGAGGTCTGGAAGAGGTATAAGGAGGTCTGGTGGCGATATAGGGAGGTCTGGAAGAGGTATAGGGAGGTCTGGTGGAGATATAGGGAGTTCTGGTGGAGATGTAGGGAAGAGAGGGGGAGGTCTGGAAGAGGTATAGGGAGGTCTGGTGGAGATATAGGCAGGTGTAGGAGAGAGAGGGGTCTGGAGGAGATATAGGAAGGTGTGGAGGAGATGTAGGGAGGTCTGGGGGAGATGTAGGGAGGTCTGGGGGAGATATATGGAGGTGTGGGGGAGATATATGGAGGTCTGGGGGAGATGTAGGGAGGTCTGGGGGAGATATTGGTGTCACAACTACCGCCAAAGTTTTTGCCTCTCCTGGCCTTCGGCGGTCGTCTGCGGCTTTCTAGCTGCCACCGATCCACGTTTCTTTTTCCATTTGTTATGTCTTGATTGTACACACCTGGTTCCCACTACGTTATTATTATTTCCCTATTTAACCCTCTGGTTCTCATTATGTTTTGTGTGTGATTGTTCCCTGGTCTTGTGTTAGTCTTTTGTGTGCCTTCCACTTCACCTGCCTCCTCGAGTTTCTTTTTTGTGAAGAAGAAGGGTGGAGGTTTACTCCCGTGCATTGACTATGGAGGTTTAAATCAGATCATGGTGAAGTATAGTTACCCTCTGCCTCTCATAGCCAGTGTGAACGAGTCATTGCACGGGGTGCGCTTCTTCACCAAATTGGATCTCAGGAGTGCTTACAACCTGGTGCGTATCCGGGAGGGGGATGAGTGGAAGACGGCATTTAGTACCACCTCTGGGCACTATGAGTACCTCGCCATGCCGTACGGGTTGATGAATGCTCCATCAGTCTTCCAGGCCTTTGTAGACAAGATTTTCAGGGACCTGCAGGGGCAGGGTGTAGTGGTGTATATCGATGACATTCTGATATACTCCGCTGCACGCGCCAAGCATGTGTCTCTGGTGTGCAAGGTGCTTGGTCGACTGTTGGAGCATGACCTGTACGTTAAGGCTGAGAAATGTCTGTTCTTCCAACAGTCCGCCTCCTTCCTAGGGTACCGCCTGTCTGAGTCAGGGGTGGAGATGGAGAATGACCGCATTTCAGCCGTGCGTATTTGGCCGACTCCAACCACGGTAAAGGAGGTGCAGCACTTCTTAGGGTTTGCCAACTACTACCGAAGGTTTATCCGGGGCTTTGGTCAGGTAGCGGCTCCCATTACCTCTTTGCTGATGGGGGGAGCGGTGCGACTGCAGTGGTCAGCTGGGGCGGACAGGGCTTTTGGTCACCTGAAGGCTCTGTTTACCTCAGCTCCCGTGCTGGCTCATCCTGATCCCTCCTTAGCGTTCATAGTAGAGGTGGACGCGTCCGAGGCTGGGATAGGAGCTGGGTTTGTTATTCCCTGCGTGGATTTATTAGGCAGAACCTTATTTTACTCAGTTCTGTGTCCTGCGCCTGACTCCGTCCTCACCTCTGCACAACTGACACTGGACAATAGGCAAGTTATTGAATTACATACTGTATGCAATTAAACAGTCTCGCACATTAATTTAATTTGTTTTGCAACATGGTAACTTTCTGTGTGTTCCATGATTTTCCATTACCCTCAACATTCTATCCACAGCCTGGAACCCATAGAATTAGAATAATGGAACCACGTGTCTGACGTTCTGGAATAGCCCAGTTCTCAGTCTGTCTCGCTGACTGCATTCTCCCTGCATCCCACCACCTCTACTCTACTACAATATAAAGAGGTATTTCAACGTTCCTATATTGTCCTGGCAATGGCTTTTTTGGGGTTCCCAGTCGTTATGGCACCAATAACATATGTCTGACCAGTCCTCACCCCCCACCCAACCCCCCCCCCCCCCGACCCTAAAAATGATGTTATTAAAAATCAAACCATGCCCGATGAGAGGGAAAACTAAAACGCTACAGTGTGGTGATTCTCAGGTTTAGTGTGTGTGTAACGGATGTGAAACGGCTAGCTTAGTTAGCGGTGTGTGCTAAATAGCGTTTCAATCAGTGACGTCACTTGCTCTGAGACCTTGAAGTAGTAGTTCCACTTGCTCTGCAAGGGCCGCGGCTTTTGTGGAGCGATGGGTAACGATGCTTCGAGGGTGACTGTTGATGTGTGCAGAAGGTCCCTGGTTCGCGCCCGGGTATGGGCGAGGGGACGGTTTAAAATTATACTGTTACATGTGCATACATACGACAGGGAATCTCTGTTCAACGCTAAGCAGAATACATAAACTATATCTTATAAAGAAAAAACCCATCTGAGCTGAATTTGACCTGTTCTGCTCTCTAAATGAAATGCCTTAGCTACACATTGAAGATATCTCCGGCACCGCAACGGGGAAGACAGACAGGGCCTTTAATATGACGTCGATATATCTGGTGTGTATCTGAAGAGGATGGGAAAAGCATGGCTTGGCTTATCTAGGAACGTCAGTTATTTCCTTTGTTCTGAATCCCTCAGGGGCAGGAAGGAATACTGACAGAGACATCTTCCCTCTGAAACTTCCTGCTGGAATAGGAAATGAAGAGGATCCCCTGAGGACCTCTTTGCAATGTTTTTGTTGACGCTCTTTCAGTGTAAACAATGTCTAAGCGACCAGCAAGACTGTGACGGCAGTGTGGCATATTTACTAACATTAGGATTTATAAAGTGGCACAGTACATCCCGTCTCTTAACCTACTGAACTTACAGATGATGTGTGGTAATACAGGATGTAGCCATGTCAATGTTGAAGTATCAGTTACTGATTAGTATATACAGTGCCTTGCGAAAGTATTCGCCCCCCTTGAACTTTGCGACCTTTTGCCACATTTCAGGCTTCAAACATAAAGATATAAAACTGTATTTTTTTGTGAAGAATCAACAACAAGTGGGACACAATCATGAAGTGGAACGACATTTATTGGATATTTCAAACTTTTTTAACAAATCAAAAACTGAAAAATTGGGCGTGCAAAATTATTCAGCCCCTTTACTTTCAGTGCAGCAAACTCTCTCCAGAAGTTCAGTGAGGATCTCTGAATGATCCAATGTTGACCTAAATGACTAATGATGATAAATACAATCCACCTGTGTGTAATCAAGTCTCCGTATAAATGCACCTGCACTGTGATAGTCTCAGAGGTCTGTTAAAAGCGCAGAGAGCATCATGAAGAACAAGGAACACACCAGGCAGGTCCGAGATACTGTTGTGAAGAAGTTTAAAGCCGGATTTGGATACAAAAAGATTTCCCAAGCTTTAAACATCCCAATGAGCACTGTGCAAGCGATAATATTGAAATGGAAGGAGTATCAGACCACTGCAAATCTACCAAGACCTGGCCGTCCCTCTAAACTTTCAGCTCATACAAGGAGAAGACTGATCAGAGATGCAGCCAAGAGGCCCATGATCACTCTGGATGAACTGCAGAGATCTACAGCTGAGGTGGGAGACTCTGTCCATAGGACAACAATCAGTCGTATATTTCACAAATCTGGCCTTTATGGAAGAGTGGCAAGAAGAAAGCCATTTCTTAAAGATATCCATAAAAAGTGTAGTTTAAAGTTTGCCACAAGCCACCTGGGAGACACACCAAACATGTGGAAGAAGGTGCTCTGGTCAGATGAAACCAAAATTGAACTTTTTGGCAACAATGCAAAACATAACGTTTGGCGTAAAAGCAACACAGCTGAACACACCATCCCCACTGTCAAACATGGTGGTGGCAGCATCATGGTTTGGGCCTGCTTTTCTTCAGCAGGGACAGGGAAGATGGTTAAAATTGATGGGAAGATGGATGGAGCCAAATAAAGGACCATTCTGGAAGAAAACCTGATGGAGTCTGCAAAAGACCTGAGACTGGGACGGAGATTTGTCTTCCAACAAGACAATGATCCAAAACATAAAACAAAATCTACAATGGAATGGTTCAAAAATAAACATATCCAGGTGTTAGAATGACCAAGTCAAAGTCCAGACCTGAATCCAATCGAGAATCTGTGGAAAGAACTGAAAACTGCTGTTCACAAATGCTCTCCATCCAACCTCACTGAGCTCGAGCTGTTTTGCAAGGAGGAATTGTAAAACATTTCAGTCTCTTGATGTGCAAAACTGATAGAGACATACCCCAAGCGACTTACAGCTGTAATCGCAGCAAAAGGTGGCGCTACAAAGTATTAACTTAAGGGGGCTGAATAATTTTGCACGCCCAAATTTTCAGTTTTTGATTTGTTAAAAAAGTTTGAAATATCCAATAAATGTCGTTCCACTTCATGATTGTGTCCCACTTGTTGTTGATTCTTCACAAAAAAATACAGTTTATATCTTTATGTTTGAAGCCTGAAATGTGGCAAAAGGTCGCAAAGTTCAAGGGGGCCGAATACTTTCGCAAGGCACTGTAGTTGAACAATTTACAAATACAATTCTAATCTTGAAAGGGTTCTTAATTGTTAAACCCCCCCCACTGTAAACACCTCTAAAATAGGCTTTTCACATCCTCTTCAGATAAATATCTCCATGACACATCAATAAAGGCCATGTCCATTATTTTAGGGATACTTCGGAATTTCGGCAATGAGGCGATTTATCTACTTCCCCAGAGTCAGACGCCATATAGTTAGAGGTAGCAGATACTCATAGACTTCCAGTCATTGCGCTGACGCTAGTTAGCAATGGCTCACTAAACTACCTCTAACTATCTTCATACTGGATACAGAGACATAAAAATGGTATCCGCAAGTTCATCTGACTCTGGGGAAGTAATTAAAGGGGCCTCAATGCCAAAATCCCAAATGATCCCTTTAAGTGTTTTATATACATCCTAAACCAAAGACACAAACGTTGTTTCCGTAACCAGAGATTTCAACCCTTTTTTGTTGAGGCTACGAAGTGCAATGCCAGAGACATGAAAAGGAAATGTTCACAATGCTTTGCTTTATTTTGGAAGACTGCCACACAATCCTGGCCCCATGTAGATGAAACAACAACCCGACAGTTTGTTTGTAAGTCTGAAGGACGGGGTAATTTTCATACCACCAGTCTCCCTGTAAACAACGTGCTGCTGGTGGTGGGAACATAACAAAACGGACAGGGAAAAGTGTTTAGGAGAAAAGTGCTGAACTGTTGTGGTCGGGTCGGATAAAACTGTGTTTTAGGAACAGGTTTTTAGACCTTTTACGGATCGCCGCCATAAAGACACGATTTGAAAAAAAGTAGCTGTTTCGTTCGAAACCACCAAAATAAATGCAAACATTTGTGTGGATGGTTGGATGTCTTGTAACCTACTAACGGTCTCCTTAATGCAAACAATGAACCCAACTATTTAAAAGGTGAAGTATTGTTTTGTTCTAAATTTGGGGCTGATAGATACGGGCAACTGCTGGTCTTTACCAAGAAGTTGTACATCTCTACATTATTAAAGACATTAGTGTTAATAAGATACTTCTGCTCTTCTCCTCTCTTGGCCTGCAGTCTCTCTGTCTGCTTCTCATAATTCAATTCAAAGGGTTTTATTGGCATATGTATGTTTACATTGCAAAAGCAAATGAAGTAGATAATAAACAAAGGTGAAATAAAACGATACAAAAAAAATGAACAGTAAACATTACACTTACCAAAGTTTCATAAGAATAAAGACATTTCAAATATCAAATGATGTACAAATAGTTTAAGAGCAAAAGGTAAAATATATAAACGTAAATATGGGCTGTATTTACAATGGTGTGTGTTGTTCACTGGTTGCCCTTTTCTTGTGACAACAGGTCACAAATCTTGCTGCTGTGATGGCACACTGTGGTATTTCACCCAGTAGATATGGGAGTTTATCAAAATTGGGTTTGTTTTTCAAATTCTTTGTGGATCTGTGTAATCTGAGGGAAATATGTATCTCTAATATGGTCATACATTTGGCAGGAGGTTAGGAAGTGCAGCTCAGTTTCCACCTCATTTTGTGGGCAGTGAGCACATAGCCTGTCTTCTCTTGAGAGCCATGTCTGCCTACGGCGGCCTTTCTCAATAGCAAGGCTATGCTCACTGAGTCTGTACAGAGTCAAAGCTTTCCTCAATTTTGGTCAGTCACAGTGGTCAGGTATTCTGCCACTGTGTACTCTCTGTTTAGGGCCAAATAGCATTCTAGTTTGATCTGTGTTTTTGTAAATTCTTTCCAATGTGTCAAGTAATTATCTTTTTGTTTTCTCTTGATTTGGTTGGGTCTTATTGTGTTGCTGTCCTGGGGCTCTGTTGGGTGTGTTTGTGTTTGTGATCAGAGCCCCAGGACCAGCTTGCTGAGGGGACTCTTCTCCAGGTTCATCTCTCTGTAGGTGATGACTCTTCTCCAGGTTTATCTCTCTGTAGGTGATGACTCTTCTCCAGGATCATCTCTCTGTAGGTGATGACTCTTCTCCAGGTTCATCTCTCTGTAGGTAATGACTCTTCTCCAGGTTCATCTCTCTGTAGGTGATGACTCTTCTCCAGGACTTTGTTATGGAAGGTTTGGAAATCACTTCCTTTTCGGTGGTTGTAGAATTTATCGGCTCTTTTCTGGATTTTGATAATTAGCAGGTATCGGCCTAATTCTGCTCTGCATGCATTATTTGGTGTTTTACGTTGTACGCGTAGGATATTTTTGCAGAATTCTGGATGCAGTCTCAATTTTGTGTTTGCTGTTGACGCATATCCCACGGTAGTGATTGGGGTCAAATTTGTCTCCACTTTTGTGGATTGGGGTGATCAGACCTTGGTTTCAAAGCTAAGGATGATTTTAAAGAGTTTACAAATAGCCAATTGCAATTTGTGGTCTGTATATTTTATCATTTCATTAAGGATACCATCAATACCATCAACACCACAGGCCTTTTTGGGTTGGAGGGTTTTGTATTTTGTCCTGTAGTTCATGCAAGGTAATTGGAGAATCCAGTGGGTTCTGGTAGTTAATTATTTAATAGTTGATTCTAAGATTTGTATTTGATTATGTATGTTTTTACTTTTCTTTTGTTCTCCAAAAGATTGGAGAAGTGGTTTTATCTCCGTTTTGGATAGATAACGCTTCATGTTGCTGTTTGTCTCTCTCTCTCTCTCTCTCTCTCTCTCTCTCTCTCTCTCTCTCTCTCTCTCTCTCTCTCTGTCTCTCTCTCTCTCTCTCTCTCTCTCTCTCTCTCTCTCTGTCTCTGTCTCTCTCTCGCCCTGTCTCTCTGTCTCTCTCTCGCCCTGTCTCTCTGTCTCTCTCTTCCAGCAATGGGCTTCTTCACATTCTGAGTGAGAGAGTGTCAGAAGGGTGAGAGAGGGGTGTCAGAAGGGTGAGAGAGGGGTGTCAGAAGGGTGAGAGAGGAAGGATTGAATCTCATATACTACGCCAACATCTTTTAGCTGTTTACTCTCTAAGCCTCTGACAGAGAGAAGTTGGGTCTTGTCATGTGCCAGTGAGGGACTAACGGTACTCACGTGTTGGGGAAAATACTCACAACCAAAGAAACTTAGACAAACTTAGCAAGGTCTGAGGAGCACGCATAGAGAAGGATCTGCAGGCCGCAAAACGTGCAACATTAGAATGTCATAAGTAAAATTACAACCCTATTTATTTTTCTTCCATAAATGGATACCCTGCCATGTCACTGTGAGCGTCTTACACTTTGACAGGGAATAGGAACTAGTCATAGCGGCGCAGCGTTGTCATGGTGACAACCACAAGGCGTATATCTTACTGTCACAGCAGACGTGATATCAGGCACGCCAGCACAGTGTTACTCTGAATTTCCTTTCTTCAGCAAGCATGTCATTTATCATCTGCTATGTGTCAGTCAGTCTTCACGTCTTGTTAGAAAACCACATGAATAGCCATGGCTTGGTGTTTGATCCACTTTTTCTGTATGCAAAAAATCTTCTAATTCTGTTGAATATCCTTACAAAATTGCGGTATTGGGTAGTAAGCAATATTTTCTATGTGGTTATCAGGCTTCAGAGTGCACTTTCAAAGTAAACAACTTGGTTGGTCAAGATGAGCGCACTTCTTGGTATGGGTACATCTGCTGGGAGGGAGGGAGGGAGGGAGGGAGGGAGGGAGGGAGGGAGGGAGGGAGGGAGGGAGGGAGGGAGGGAGGGAGGGAGGGAGGGAGGGAGGGAGGGAGGGAAAAGATAACAAAAAATATATAACAATAAAATAGGAGAGAGAGAGAGAGAGAGAGAGAGAGAGAGAGAGGGAGAGAGAGAGAGAGAGAGAGAGAGAGAGAGAGAGAGAGAGAAAACACACAAGGTAGACGAAATTGTAACATTCTCTGTTTCACGGAAACATGGCTCTCTCGGGACATGTTGTCGGAATCGGTTCAGCCACTAAGCTTCTCCATGCTTCTCCATGCCGACAGAGATTAACACCTCTCTGGGAAGAGGAAGGGCGGCGGTGTATGCTTCATGATTAACAACTCATGGTGTAATCATAAAACCATACAGGAACTCAAGTCCTTCTGCACTCTAACAGGTCCACAGACGATGCCTAAAGCACCCAATGTCACAGGAAGGCCAAAAATATCACCGAAGACAACAACCACCCGAGCCACTGCCTGTTCACCCCGCTATCATCCAGAAGGCGAGGTCAGTACAGGTGCATCAAAGCTGGGACCGAGAGACTGAAGAACAACTTCTATCTCAAGGCCATCAGACTGCTAAACAGCAATCACTAACTCAGAGAGGCTGCTGCCTACATGGAGACCCAATCACTGGCCACCAAAGTCATATGGAGTTGGTCCCCCCTTTGTAGCCTCCGCTCTTCTGGGAAGGCTTTACACAGGATGTTGGAACATTGCTGTGGTGACTTGCTTCTATTCAGTCACAAGAGCATTAGTGAAGTAGGGCACGAATGTTGGGCGATTTGGCCTGGCTCGCAGTCGGCGTTCCAATTCATCCCAAAGGTGTTCGACGGGGTTGAGGTCAGGGCTCTGTGCAGGCCAGTCAAGTTCTTTCACACCGATCTAGACAAACCATTTCTGTATGGACCTCGCTTTGTGCACGGGGGCGTTGTCATGCTGAAACAGGAAAGGATCCTTCGATCGGGTAAGAAAATACCACAGTGATAAATCACAACCAAGCAACCAAGATAAACAACATCACTCTGGGAATATGTCCCAAATGGCACCTTATTCCCTATATAGTGCACTATTTTTGACCAGAGCCCCATATAGGCCTAGTCAAAAGTAGTGAACTTAATAATGAATAGGGTGCCATTTGGGATGTAATAGGGAGAATCTGTTTTCAAAGTGTCCTCTCTTGGAACTCAATAGATAACAAGTGTCTCTGCCACGGAGTGACGTATTGTATCACAGCTGTGATGTGCCACTAGCTGGTTGTCATGGTCACACATTAGGCCAATCATGGCTGTGGATGTTGATGCAGAGCCAGGTATGTCTGAAGATGAGGTAGTAAGAGAGCGAGAGACAGGCAGACAGACAGACAGACAGACAGACAGACAGACAGACAGACAGAGAGTTCTTTCCAACACTCTGAGTCCCTTTGTGGGCCTGTAGGGGTGAGTCAGTGAACAAGTGAACTGGACCAGATCTGACGGACAATTCAAATAAAAAATGTCCACTTGATTTTTACGGGCCGGAGCAGAACTTTCCAGTGAAATGGAAAACCAATAAATGTGGAGCAAGCTTCCAGAGAGACCTAAACACACCTGGGACTGGCGTGTGTGTGTGTGTGTGTGTGTGTGTGTGTGTGTGTGTGTGTGTGTGTGTGTGTGTGTGTGTGTGTGTGTGTGTGTGTGTGTGACTGGCGTGTGTGTGTGACTGGCGTGTGTGTGTGTGTGTGTGTGTGTGACTGGCGTGTGTGTGTGTGTGTGTGTGTGTGTGTGTGTGTGTGTGTGTGTGTGTGTGTGTGTGTGTGTGTGTGTGTGTGTGTGTGTGTGTGTGTGTGTGTGTGTGTGTGTGTGTGTGTGTGTAAGTGAGTGAGTGAGTGAGCGTGAACGTGCGTGTGTGTGAGCGTGTGTCCTATATGAAGTACTTAGAAAAGATAAAGGGTCTGTATATTGTTTAATAATATAATCTTTGAGAGCTACCAATCACCAAAATAAAAGCTACATGGTTAGGGAGAATTGAAGATTCCCAAAACAATTAATTTAGCCGGGGTTTTTTTAATGTCTGAGCAAAAGTACACATGGCTTTGAAACTAGCTTTAAAACTGCAATGTTTTCTCGGCTCAATGGCAGAATGTTTAGAATTGCAAGAAATTAGATATTAAACTGCAAAATGTCTCTCAGCTCTGTGGGGAAAAAAGTGTGGAATTGCAGGAAATTGGGTTAATAATGCGAGAAAAAAATATACACCGCCAAGATGGGGCCCTCTATAATGAGATGGGGCCCTCTAAAATGAGATGGGGCCCTCTATAATGAGATGGGGCCCTCTAAAATGAGATGGGGCCCTCTATAATGAGATGGGGCCCTCTAAAATGAGCTGGGGCCCTCTAAAATGAGATGGGGCCCTCTAAAATGAGATGGGGCCCTCTATAATGAGATGGGGCCCTCTAAAATGAGATGGGGCCCTCTATAATGAGATGGGGTCCTGTAAAATGAGATGGGGCCCTCTAAAATGTTGAAAAAAGGCCCGACACACTCATTGCCACGTTTTGATCAAGAAAAAAGCCTGTAACACTTGGCTGAAGGTGCGCTATTTTAATAGATGCTGTCCTTTCCGTATATCAGGTATATTATGAATTCAAGAAATTCCATTCTGTAACAGATAGGATTAACATATTCCATTCTGTAACAGATAGGATTAACATATTCCATTCTGTAACAGATAGGATTAACATATTCCATGATGTAACAGATAGGATCATCATATTCCATGCTGTAACAGATAGGATTAACATATTCCATTCTGTAACAGATAGGATTAACATATTCCATTCTGTAACAGATAGGATTAACATATTCCATTCTGTAACCGATAGGATTAACATATTCAATTCTGTAACAGATAGGATTAACATATTCCATTCTGTAACAGATAGGATTAACATATTCCATTCTGTAACAGATAGTATTAACATATTCCATGATGTAACAGATAGGATTAACATATTCCATAATGTAACAGATAGGATTAACATATTCCATGATGTAACAGATAGGATTAACATATTCCATTCTGTAACAGATAGGATTAACATATTCCATTCTGTAACAGATAGGATTAACATATTCCATGATGTAACAGATAGGATCATCATATTCCATGCTGTAACAGATAGGATTAACATATTCCATTCTGTAACAGATAGGATTAACATATTCCATGATGTAACAGATAGGATTAACATATTCCATTCTGTAACAGATAGGATTAATTTATTCAATTCTGTAACAGATAGGATTAACATATTCCATTCTGTAAAAAATAGGATTAACATATTCCATTCTGTAACAGATAGGATTAACATATTCCATTCTGTAACAGATAGGATTACCATATTCCATTCTGTAATAAATAGGATTAACATATTCCATTCTGTAACAGATAGGATTAACAGGATTACTATAGAAATAGAAGTTATAGATAGATTAAGAAAACATTTGGTATGATATGAACAACCTTCCACTCACCTTCAGTCTCCGTAACCCACCAAGTTCCTGAGTTACCCCAATACGGCTGCTGTTGTCATCCTGCAACTGTCATATCTATTTCAGATCCAACTGGTCATTACCGTAGTTTATAACTGATATTAACATGACATTAAATGACACGCTGTCTGCCCTGTGATGCAGGGAATAGCTCAGAGGAAGATGACACCATTCATTACAACAACCACTTACTGGGTCACAGTTCCAAACCCTCCCTGACAACAATGTCATCGCTCCAACATGGTCTCATTAGAATATGTACAAATAGTTACATTTATGTCACCTAAACTGATTTATATGTCACTATAATGATGTATTAGTTACAGATGTAGGAACTTAATTTGACCAGTTTCTCACAACAGGGAAAAAATCCTGCAGATACAGGACATGTGAATTATTATGTGGATTACAATTAATGGATATTTGTGACGTGGTTGATGCATTTTTCATTAGGCTAAATCAAGTCTGACATTTTAAAGTGGAAATCACAAACTTAAGAAGCCTTTTCAAACCTTGAATACACTACGAATGTGAGTGATCAAATTAAGATAAGACATCTTTACCTGTTAGCCAGGAAACAGAACTCAGACCATAAAACCACACAGAAATTACACTTACTGAAGGCTGACAGAATTCACAACAACAACAGATGGGAGAGTTATCAGATTAGAAACAACTAAAGTACCATCTCTTAAAAAGACCCTTTGATGACCAACAGAGTCCCTGAACAGAGCCATGAAGCAGTGATTAATAACAAGGGTATATGTGTGCTGGATGTATCAGCCTCAGCTATACCAGTCACTATGTGTTTTCAATGCAGAGCAGAACAAGATCCAGGACCAGAGAGCAGCAGGGGTTTTTCTGCCTTTCTGTAAGCCAAGCCACAACTGGAAAGATTACAACCGTTGGATTATAGGGCTATCAGATTGATGTTTGGGCTGGGATGTGGACCTGACCGATATGTAGGAAGTCAACCGTTCAACCGTACGCAGAAGCTACTCATTGTTAAGCGTCAGTGTCGCCGTACAAGAATTAGAGTCTTGGTCAACACATGTACAATAAGCTAGTCAACTAAAACCTTTCATTGTATTCAGAGTAATATGTCCTTCCTACTTGGTGTTTTTTCTCTGTTTTCCCATACTACACTGCCTTGCAAAAGTATTCATCCCCCTTGAGGTTTTTCCTATTTAGTTGCATTACAACCTGTAATTTAAATATATTTTTATTTGTATTTCATGTAATGGACATACACAAAATAGTCCAAATTGGTGAAGTGAAAATAACTTGTTTCAAAAAATTCAAAACGGAAAAGTGGTGCTTGCATATGTGTTCACCCCCTTTACTATGAAGCCCCTAAATAAGATAATTGGTGCAACAAAGAGACCAAAGATAACCCTGAAGAAGCTGTAAAGCTCCTCAGCGGAGATTGGGGTATCTGTCCATAGGATCACTTTAAGCCGTACACTCCACAGAGATGGTCTTTACGGAAGAGTGGCCAGAAAAAGGCCATTGCTCAAAGGAAAAAATAAGCAAACACGTTTGGTGTCACCAAAAGGCATGTGGGAGACTCCCCAAACATTTGGAAGAAGATACTCTGGTCAGATGAGACTAAAATGTAGCTTTTTGGTCATCAAGGAAAACCCTATGTCTGGCGCAAACCCAACACCTCCCATCACCCCGAGAACACCATCCTGTTGTGGGGATGTTTTTCATCGGCAGGGACTGAGAAATTGGTCAGAATTGATGGATGGCGCTAAATACAGGGAAATTCTTGAGGGAAACCTGTTTCAGTCTTCCAGAGATTTGAGACTGGGACGGAGGTTCACCTTCCAGAAGGACAATGACACTAAGCATATTGCTAAAGCAACACTCAAGTGGTTTAACATTTAAATGTCTTGGAATGGTCTAATGGCCTAGTCAAAACCCAGACCTCAAACCAATTGAGAATCTGTGGTATGACTTAAAGATTACTGTGCACCAGCGGAACCCATTCAACTTGAAGGAGCTGGAGCAGGTTTGCCTTGAAGAATGGGCAAAAATCCCAGTGACTAGATGTGCCAAGCTTATAGAGACATACCCCAAGAGACTTGCAGCTGTAATTGCTGCCAAAGGTGGCGCTACAAAGTATTGACTTTATGCACATTCAAGTTTTCTGTTTTTTTTGTCTTATTTCTTGTATGTTTCACAATAAAAATATATATATTTTGCATTTTCAAAGTGGTAGTAGGCGTGTTGTGTAAATCAAATGATACAAACTCCCCCAAAAAAATCTATTTTAATTCCAGTTTTTAAGACAAGAAAATAGGAAAAATAGGGGGAGAACACTTTTGAGAGCCACTGTATGTGCTGTGGATCGCTTTTCTTTGACATCATGTCGACCATTTCCAACCAACAACGTATTGGCTTCGGCTTTTACATGTAAAGTATTGGCTTTTTCTGTTTGGTCAACGCACTGCTGTGATCTGCCATCTCATTTTGTACAAAGCTCATAACTGGGACAATGTCAATTCAATGTAACGTAATCCCTGTGTTGGACTAGCCATTGCTTTTGGATATAGATACAAACAGAATGAAATCAAATATAACTTTGATATTGTGATCAAATCTAATCAGAGAATATCGAATGAGACTGGGAACAGTGTGGAGACCATACAGAGGCCCCTGGCTAGCACTGGCCTGGCATGGAATGAAAGAGGACAGGCAAGCACTAGCCTGGCAAGGAATGAAATAGGACATACTAGCACTCGCCTGGCATGGAATGAAAGAGGACAGGCAAGCACTAGCCTGGCATGGAATGAAATAGGACATACTAGCACTGGCCTGGCATGGAATGGAAGATATGTTACACACACATGGACACATTGATGGATCTCCTCAATGCATCTCAAGCTGGCCTAAACTGCTATATCTGAACTACAGCCATGATCAAAGTAGAGGATGAAGGGTTTTTTGTTTTTTGTTCAACACCCTGGGTGTCAGATTTGGATCCCCTCTGTCCCTTCTCTGTCACACCCTGACCATAGTTTACTTTGTATATTTCTATGTTTTGGTTGGTCAGGGTGTGATCTGAGTGGGCATTCTATGTTACATGTCTAGCTTGTCTAGTTCTATGTTCGGCCTGATATGGTTCTCAATCAGAGGCAGGTGTTCGTCATTGTCTCTGATTGGGAACCATATTTAGGTAGCCTGGGTTTCACTGTGTGTTTGTGGGTGATTGTTCCTGTCTATGTGTTTTTCACCAGATAGGCTGTTTAGGTTTTCGTTACGTTCATCACGTTCTTTATTTTGTAGTGTTTGCATTGATTCGTGTTTTACGTTTGTTCATTAAAACATGGATCGCAATCTACACGCTGCATTTTGGTCCGACTCTCCTTCTCATATAGAAAACCGTTACAGAATCACCCACCACAAAAGGACCAAGCAGCGTGTCAACAGGCAGCAACAGCAGCGTAAAGAGGAATGGACTTGGGAGGACGTTTTTGATGGCAAGGGCTGTTACACTTGGGAGGAGATACTGGCTGGAAGAGATCGCCTCCCATGGGAACAGGTGGAGGCACTTAGGAGAGCAGAGGCAGCCGGAGAGAGGAGCCGGCAATATGAGGGAACACGGCTGGCAAGGAAGCCCGAGAGGCAGCCCCAAAAATTTCTTGGGGGGGGGCTAACAGGGAGTATGGCTACGCCAGGTAGGAGACCTGGGCAGACTCCCTGTGCTTACCGGGGGGCTAGAGAGACCGGACAGGCACCGTGTTATGCAGTGGTGCGCACGGTGTCTCCAGTGCGGGTGCATAGCCCGGTGCGGTATATTCCAGCTCCGCGTGTCGGCCGGGCTAGATTGAGCGTCGAGCCTAATGCCATGAAGCCGGCTCTACGCAGCTGGTCCCCAGTGCGTCTCCTTGGGCCGGCTTACATGGCACCAGCCTTGCGCTCGGTGTCTCCGGTTCGCCTGCATAGCCCAGTGCGGGCTATTCCACCTCGCCGCACTGGCAGGGCGACCGTGAGCATTCAACCAGGTAAGGTTGGGCAGGCTCGGTGCTCAAGAGCTCCAGTGCGCCTGCACGGTCCGGTCTTTCCAGTACCACCTCCACACCCCAGCCCTCCGGTAGCAGCTCCTCGCACCAGGCTTCCTGTGCGTGTCCTCGGCCCAGTACCACCAGTGCCAGCACCACGCATCAGGCCTACAGTGCGCCTCGCCTGTTCAGCGCTGTCGGAGCCCTCCTCCTCTCCAGCGCTGTCGGAGTCTCCCGCCTGTTTAGCGCTGTTAGAGCCTTCCTTCTCTACAGCGCTGCCGGAGTCTCCTGCCTGTTCAAAACTGCCAGTCTGCATAGAGCTGCCAGTTTGCAAGGAGCTGCCAGTCTGCATAGAGCTGCCAGTCTGCAAGGAGCTGCCAGTCTGCAAGAAGCTGCCAGTCTGCAAGGAGCTGCCAGTCTGCATAGAGCTGCCAGTCTGCAAGGAGCTGCCAGTCTGCAAGGAGCCGCCAGAGCTGCCTGTCTGCAGGATGCCGCCAAAGCTGCCAGTCTGCAAGGAGCCGCCAGAGCTGCCAGTCTGCAAGGAGCCGCCAGAGCTGCCAGTTAGCATGGAGCAGCCAGGGCCGCCAGTCAGCATGGAGCAGCCAGGGCCGCCAGTCAGCATGGAGCAGCCAGGGCCGCCAGTCAGCATGGAGCAGCCAGGGCCGCCAGTCTGCATGGAGCAGCCAGTGCAGCCAGTCAGCATGGAGCAGCCAGTCAGCATGGAGCAGCCAGAGCTGCCAGTCAGCATGGAGCAGCCAGTCAGCATGGAGCAGCCAGTCAGCATGGAGCAGCCAGAGCTGCCAGTCAGCATGGAGCAGCCAGTCAGCATGGAGCAGCCAGAGCTGTCAGTCGACCAGACTCTTCCAGATCTGTCAGTCGACCAGACTCTTCCAGATCTGCCAGTCGACCAGACTCTTCCAGATCTGCCAGTCGACCAGACTCTTCCAGATCTGCCAGTCGACCAGACTCTTCCAGATCTGCCAGTCGACCAGACTCTTCCAGATCTGCCAGTCGACCAGACTCTTCCAGATCTGCCAGTCGACCAGACTCTTCCAGATCTTCCAGTCGACCAGACTCTTCCAGATCTGCCAGTCGACCAGACTCTTCCAGATCTGCCAGTCGACCAGACTCTTCCAGATCTGCCAGTCGACCAGACTCTGCCAGATCTGCCAGTCAGCCAGGATCTGCCAGATCTGCCAGTCAGCCAGGATCTGCCAGATCTGCCAGTCAGCCAGGATCTGCCAGATCTGCCAGTCAGCCAGGATCTGCCAGAACCGCCAGCCAGCCAGGATCTGCCGGATCCAACTACCTGCCTGGGCTTCCTCTCAGTGCTGAGCTTCCTCTCAGTGCTGAGCTTCCTCTCAGTGCTAAGTTACCCATCTGTCCCGAGCTACCTCTGTCCCGAGCTGCCCCTCTGTCCCGAGCTGTCATTTAGGAGGGTAACCTATCTAGGGACGCTAAGGAGGTGGACTAAAACTATTATGGAGTGGGGTCCACGTCCAGCGCCAGAGCCGCCACCGCGGACAGATGCCCACCCAGACCCTCCCCTATAGGTTCAGGTTTTGCGGCCGGAGTCCGCACCTTGGGGGGGGGGTACTGTCACACCCTGACCATAGTTTACTTTGTATATTTCTATGTTTTGGTTGGTCAGGGTGTGATCTGAGTGGGCATTCTATGTTACATGTCTAGCTTGTCTAGTTCTATGTTCGGCCTGATATGGTTCTCAATCAGAGGCAGGTGTTCGTCATTGTCTCTGATTGGGAACCATATTTAGGTAGCCTGGGTTTCACTGTGTGTTTGTGGGTGATTGTTCCTGTCTATGTGTTTTTCACCAGATAGGCTGTTTAGGTTTTCGTTACGTTCATCACGTTCTTTATTTTGTAGTGTTTGCATTGATTCGTGTTTTACGTTTGTTCATTAAAACATGGATCGCAATCTACACGCTGCATTTTGGTCCGACTCTCCTTCTCATATAGAAAACCGTTACATTCTCTCCTTAAAATATGTTTGGCAACACGTACTAGCTAGTGATTTCTGCAAGACTACTTATCCAAAGGCTAAAACATCGTAAGTTAAAATGTCTCCGTCAACAGAAAAGCTCCACATCCTCTTTTGAAATACCAGACAGAGAGTTATCGGAGTTCAATATTATGACATGGAACAATGCTGTTTTAAGAAAAATATGTATTAAGTAAAAAAATTAAATAATAATAATAGTAATAATAATTAAACAGCAGCAGTAAAATAACAGGCTATATACAGGGGGTACCAGTACCAAGCCAATGTGCGGGGGCACCGGTTAGTTGAGGTAATTGAGGTAATGTGTACATATAGGTAGAGTTAAAGTGACTATGCATAGATAATACACAGAGAGTATCAGTAAAAGAGGGGGGAGACAATGCAAATAGTCTGGGTAGCCATTTGATCAGCTGTTCAGGAGTCTTATTGTTTGGGGTTAGAAGCTATTACGAAGCCTTTTGGATCTAGACTTGGCGCTCTGGTAACGCTTGCCGTGTGGTAGCAGAGAGAACAATCTATGACTAGGGTGGCTGGAGTCTTTGACAATTTGTTGTGCCTTCCTCTGACACCGCCTGGTATAGAAGTCCTGGATGTCAGGAATCTTGGCCCCAGTGATGTACTGAGCCGTTCGCACTACGCTTTGTAGAGCCTTGCGGTTGGAGGCAAAGCAGTTTTCATACCAGGTGCTGTAGAACTTTTTGAGGATCTGAGGACCCATGCCAAATCTTTTCAGTCTCCTGAGGGGGAAAAGGCTTTGTCGTGCCCTCTTCACGACTGTCTTGGTGTATTTGGACCATGATAGTTTGTTGGTGATGTGGAAACCAAGGAACTTCAATTTCTCAACCTGCTCCTCTACAGCCCTGTCGATGAGAATGGGGGTGTGCTCGGTCCTCCTTTTCCTGGAGTCCACAATCATCTCCTTTGTCTTGATCACATTGAGGGAGAGGTTGTTATCATGGTACCACACGGCCAGGTCTCTGACCTCCTCCCTATAGGTTGTCTCATCGTTGTCGGTGATCAGGCCTACCACTGTTGCGTCGTCGGCAAACTTAATGATGGTGTTGGAGTCCCTTACCACCTGGGGGTGGCCCGTCAGAAAGTCCAGGATCCAGTTGCAGAGGGAGGTATTTAGTCCCAGGGTCCTAGCTTAGTAATGAGCTTTGAGGGCATCTAGAAGAGGTGTTGAATGCAGAGCTGTAGTCAATGAATAACATTCTCTACAGATCAGCGTTCAACACCATAGTGCCATCAAGCTCATAAACCAGCCACATCTAGAAGAGGTGAGACAAAACCTTTTTTATGTCTCAGAGCTGACAACCCTCTGTTTCTGCATTAGATAACAACAAGGTAGACATGGAGGGAGCACCTGAAAGATTCCACTGACGACATCAATCTAAGACTATGACTGACTCCACTGTTGGCTTTATTAGGAAAAGTTCCTTAGACACACGAGTTAGTCCTAATCTGTTATCTAGCCCATCTAATGCTATGTTGTTGAAAGACGGGCCAGCATCCCAAATGGTAACCTATTCCCTACATAGTACACATATA
Organism: Oncorhynchus clarkii lewisi; assembly: GCF_045791955.1. Classification (NCBI taxonomy): domain Eukaryota; kingdom Metazoa; phylum Chordata; class Actinopteri; order Salmoniformes; family Salmonidae; genus Oncorhynchus; species Oncorhynchus clarkii. The sequence continues at coordinate 86,182,681 of NC_092150.1, forward strand.
TAGTACTGTACACTAATTTTGACCAGAGCCGTGCCATTTGGAACTTAATCAGAGTTCAGTGTCAAGAGATCTGATACTAACCAGATGTGGTCATCCGCCTGTATGACGGAGAACTAATGGCACACTCAAGTCTGGTCCCAGATCTACTTGTGCTGTCTTGCCAACTCCTATGGTCATCGGTGTGACGGCACAAACAGATCTAGGACCAGGCTTTCAAGTCAGAGAGTATAGGCTTTGAGAGTGTTGCTTTCAACATTGATTCAAAAGGCACTTGACCAGAAATGCCAACTGATCCAGTAGCAAAGTCATAATGGGGGCGGCAGGTAGCCTAGTGGTTCGAGCGTTGGGTCAGTAACTGAAAGACAAGAAAATATCTGTAATTCTGCTCCTGAACAAGGCAGTTAACCCACTGTTCCCCTGAACAAGACAGTTAACCCACTGTTCCCCTGAACAAGACAGTTAACCCACTGTTCCCCTGAACAAGACAGTTAACCCACTGTTCCCCTGAACAAGACAGTTAACCCACTGTTACCCTGAACAAGACAGTTAACCCACTGTTCCCCTGAACAAGGCAGTTAACCCACTGTTCCCCTGAACAAGGCAGTTAACCCACTGTTCCCCTGAACAAGACAGTTAACCCACTGTTCCCCTGAACAAGACAGTTAACCCACTGTTCCCCTGAACAAGACAGTTAACCCACTGTTCCCCTGAACAAGACAGTTAACCCACTGTTCCCCTGAACAAGGCAGTTAACCCACTGTTCCCCTGAACAAGGCAGTTAACCCACTGTTCCCCTGAACAAGACAGTTAACCCACTGTTCCCCTGAACAAGACAGTTAACCCACTGTTCCCCTGAACAATACAGTTAACCCACTGTTCCCCTGAACAAGACAGTTAACCCACTGTTCCCCTGAACAAGGCAGTTAACCCACTGTTCCCCTGAACAAGACAGTTAACCCACTGTTCCCCTGAACAAGACAGTTAACCCACTGTTCCCCTGAACAAGACAGTTAACCCACTGTTCCCCTGAACAAGGCAGTTAACCCACTGTTCCCCTGAACAAGACAGTTAACCCACTGTTCCCCTGAACAAGGCAGTTAACCCACTGTTCCCTAGTAGGCCGTCATTGTAAGTAAGTAATTTGTTCTTAACCGACTTGTAAAATAAAATCAGATTTTCTGCACTTTGGATGGCAGTTAATTGTTTTAAAAAGTTACATAATATGAAATAGGATGTGGGCCTTGGTATTGAATGGTTGGCACAGGTGCCTTGATGTATGGAGCATGGAAAGACTGAAGAATGTGCGCCAGTCATTTCGTTTTTTCACGTTGTTGTTGTTGTTGTTGTTGTTGTGGTTGTTGTTGTTGTTGGTGGTGGTGTTGTTGTTGTTGTTGTTGTTGTTGTTGAAGCTCATGCATTGGTCACATTAGCTTTTTTTCCATGAGTAAAATGTTCCAATGAGGTTGTCGTGAGACAATTTGTTTAACATCTATCTGTACTCTGGCTGACTATCAAGGACATTGACATCACTGTGACTGCTCAAAATCAAGGCCAGCGAGATACTTTTTTTTATGGATTTTTTTTGTTTCATCAGTTACTTTTCACATACCATAAATTCTACTCACGCTATGGGTCAAATACTTAAGTTTGAAATGGATGGCAGTTCTTCACCCTTCAATGACAGATATGTAAGTGTCTAAGTTGTGTGTGTCAGTATTGTTAAGCAGAACCGATGGGATCCATTAGCGGAAACCCTGTGCAGATGTTTGAAAAAGGGGCACGCTGATGATCAAAGGGACACGTCCACATCACATCTTTACCCTTCTCAAATTCACTCAATAGTTCCCTGTAGGGCGATGACACAATTCAAGAGGATGGAAACAAGAATATAGAGCACTTTATCTGGATGGTCCCAAGTAGATGGTTTGCAGATGGTTTGTAGATGGTTTGTAAATGGTTTGTATATGATTTGTAGATGGTTTGCAGATGGTTTGTAAATGGTTTGTAGATTATTTGTAGATCATTTGTAAATGGTTTGTAGATGATTTGTAAATGGTTTGTAAATGGTTTGTATATGGTTTGTAGATGGTTTGCTGATGATTTGTAAATGGTTTGTAGATCATTTGTAGATCATTTGTAAATGGTTTGCATATGGTTTGTAGATGGTTCACAGATGGTTTGTAGATGGTTTGTAAATGGTTTGTATATGGTTTGTATATGGTTTGTAGATGGTTTGCTGATGATTTGTAAATGGTTTGTAAATGGTTTGTAAATGCTTTTTGTATGGTTTGTAGATGGTTTGTTGATCACTTGTAAATGGTTTGTATATGGTTTGTAGATGGTTTGTTGATCACTTGTAAATGGTTTGTATATGGTTTGTAGATGTTCAGTATATGTTCGATAACTAACTATCAACAACATGTCCACTTACTATCCACTAAATCTAACTCTAGTGCATATAACATCTCATACAAGATATAAGGATGCCGTTGAATCAGTCAACAGTGTCTGTTAAAATATAGACAGGAGGGGAGGGGGGTAACTCACTCTTCCCTACCTAAAGTGCTTTGATGTAGACTCCATAGATACCAGCACCACTACAAACAGTAAATAGCAGTTGTCTTAGATGCAGCTCTGAAGAGCATGTTTCTGCCAATGCTACTGTGACTGATGTTTCTGCCACTGTTACTGTGACTGATGTGTCTGCCACTGTGACTGATGTTTCTGCCACTGTGACTGATGTTTCTGCCACTGTTACTGTGACTGATGTTTCTGCCACTGTTACTGATGTTTTTGCCACTGTTACTGTGACTGATGTTTCTGCCACTGCTACTGTGACTGATGTTTCGGCCACTGTTACTGTGACTGATGTGTCTGCCACTGTGACTGATGTTTCTGCCACTGTGACTGATGTTAATGCCACTGTTACTGTGACTGATGTTTCTGCCACTGTTACTGATGTTTCTGCCACTGTTACTGTGACTGATGTGTCTGCCACTGTGACTGATGTTTCTGCCACTGTGACTGTGATGTATGTTTCTGCCACTGTTACTGTGACTGATGTTTCTACCACTGTTACTGTGATGTATGTTTCTGCCACTGTTACTGTGACTGATGTTTCTACCACTGTTACTGTGACTGATGTTTCTACCACTGTTACTGTGACTGATGTTTCTGCCACTGGTACTGTGATGTATGTTTCTGCCACTGTTACTGTGACTGATGTTTCTACCACTGTTACTGTGACTGATGTTTCTACCACTGTTACTGTGCCTGATGTTTCTACCACTGTTACTGTGACTGATGTTTCTACCACTGTTACTGTGACTGATGTTTCTACCACTGTTACTGTGACTGATGTTTCTACCACTGTGACTGATGTTTCTACCACTGTTACTGTGACTGATGTTTCTGCCACTGTGACTGATGTTTCTACCACTGTTACTGTGACTGATGTTTCTACCACTGTTACTGATGTTTCTACCACTGTTACTGATGTTTCTACCACTGTGACTGATGTTTCTGCCACTGTGACTGATGTTTCTACCACTGTTACTGTGACTGATGTTTCTACCACTGTTACTTATGTTTCTGCCACTGTGACTGATGTTTCTACCACTGCTACTGTGACTGATGTTTCTACCACTGCTACTGTGACTGATGTTTCTACCACTGTTACTGTGACTGATGATTCTGCCACTGTTACTGTGACTGATGTTTCTGCCACTGATGTTTCTGCCACTGTTACTGCGACTGATGTTTCTACCACTTTTACTGTGACTGATGGTTCTGCCACTGATGGTTCTGCTACTGTTACTGTGACTGATGGTTCTGCCAATAAGCCTGGTGCTTTGATGGACTAGAGAATAATAGAGGAGATTCATGGTCATATGGGGTCTAGGATAGCTGTGGTCATATGTGTGAGGTACAGGTGGATGGAGGGATGTACATGTGTACATGTGATTTATGAAGGGAACCCCTATAGCACATATGTCAGAGTCAAGGCCCGCGGGCCACATCCGGCCCGCAAGAAGGTTTTTTACGGCCCCTGGGATGATCTTGATTTATTATTAGAACCGGCCCGCAGCAAGCCGGCAGCCCGCAGATCTTTTACACGCACCAATACTACATTTCCCACAATGCAAAGGTGACGCACCGGGCAGTAGGCTGCTTCATTTCAATATTTATTGGCACAGCAGTCGTCAGCATCACAGTAAAATTAACTTTCAGATACCCATCAAAAATGGCAAAACGGAAGGTGGATACTGAGAACCGGGGGTTTCAAACAAGGTGGGAGTCGGAGTATATGTTCACGAAGGTAGCTGGAAAACCTGTGTGTCTTCTGTGTGGAGAAAGTGTGGCGGTACTGAAAGAGTATAATCTGAGACGACATTATGAAACGAAACACGCGGACAAAAACAAGAATATGGACATGGAACAAAGGCTACAAAAGGCAGAGGAATTAAAACGAGGCCTCAAATCTCGACAGGCTCTGTTCAAAAAAGCCAAATCACAAGGCCAGGCTGCTGTCAAGGCCAGTTTTATTTTGGCAGAAGAGATCGCTAAATCAGCCCGGCCATTTACGGAGGGGGATTTCATCAAAAACTGCATGATTAAAGTTTGTGACGAAGTTTGCCCAGAAAAAAGGCAACTCTTTTTAAATGTGAGTCTGAGCAGAAACACCATTGCCGAGAGAGTAGACCAGTTGTCCATCAATCTAAAAGAGCAGCTTGTGAAAAAGGGAAAAGATTTTATTGCATATTCCTTGGCTGTGGATGAGAGCACCGACATTTCTGACATTGCCCAGTTGTCAATTTTCATCCGCGGAGTGGACTCCAACCTAAGCGTGACAGAGGAGTTTTTGGCTTTACGTCCTATGCATGGCACAACTACGGGGCATGATTTGTATGAAGAGGTGTCAAGATGTGTAAATGAGATGGAGCTGCCTTGGGAAAAACTCATGGGTTTGACAACCGACGGAGCACCTGCGATGTGTGGACACAGGAGCGGACTGGTGGCGAAGATACGGGAAAAGATGCAAGAGGAAAACGCGACAGGTGAGCTGACAGCTTATCATTGTATCATACACCAGGAAGCGTTGTGCGGTAAAGCCTTGAAAATGGAGCATGTAATGAGCATCATCACGCGCACAGTTAACTTTATCAGAGCCAAAGGTTTGAATCACCGCCAGTTCAAGGCATTTCTGACGGAGTTAGAAACGGTGCATGGTGATTTGCCTTATCACACAGAGGTGCGATGGCTAAGCCAGGGAAAGGTGCTTCAAAGATGTTTCGAGCTTCGTGAGGAGATTTGTCTGTTCTTGGACAGCAAAGGGAAAGACACAACACAACTCCGAGACGAAATGTTTCTGTGTGAAATGGCTTTTCTGTGTGACATTACGAGTCATCTGAATGCAATAAACTTGCAGCTGCAGGGTCGGGATCGTGTCATCTCTGATATGTACAGTACAGTGAAGGCATTTAAAACCAAACTGACTCTGTGGGAGACGCAGATGCGGAAAGAAAATTTGAGCCACTTTCCCAGCTGCCAGACCATGAAAGAGAAGCTCTCTACCAGTGCGTTCCCGAGCACACAGTTGGCTGATAAAATAGGTATGCTTGCCGCTGACTTTCGACGCCGATTTGCTGACTTTGAAGCACAAAAAAGCAGGTTGGAACTGCTCGGTAACCCATTTGCTGTTGACGTGGAAAGCTCACCACCAAACCTCCAAATGGAGTTGATTGACCTCCAATGCAATGATGCACTGAGGGCAAAATATGCGGCAGTGGGTGCTGCGGAGTTCGCCCGTTTCCTCCCCGGCACAATGCCCCAGCTGCGCATCCAGGCTGCTCAAACGTTGTCTATGTTTGGCAGCACATACCTGTGTGAACAACTGTTTTCTTTGATGAACCTGAACAAAACATCACACAGAAGTCGACTTACTGCTGAACACCTCCACTCAATTCTGAGGATTTCTTCAGCTCAGAGCCTTACCCCGAACATTGATGAACTTGTG
>NC_092150.1:86193696-86203696 GCF_045791955.1 Oncorhynchus clarkii lewisi
TAGTTATAGAACACATTCTTCAACATTAGAAACCTGTGGTAGAATGTGTTATTATGAATGTGTTATGACTACTGGAACTGTTTACATTTCCTACTCCATGCCATCTAAATATGATATATACATATATAATCTACAGGCCACCTAACTCCTGTCAGGCTTCAGGCTCCAGGCTCCAGGCTCCAGGCTCCAGGATCCAGGCTTCTACTGGATGCTGCCTGATGTCTTCCTGATGTGGAAAAAACATCACATCACTGTCTGTCACAGAGTTACACACACGCTCTCTCTCACGCTCTCTCTCTCTCTCTCTCTGTCTCTCTCTCTCTTGCTCTCTTTCTCTCTCTCTCTCTCTCTCTCTCTCTCTCTCTCTCTCTCTCTCTCTCTCTCTCTCTCGCTCTCTCTCTCTCTTGCTCTCTGTTTCCCCCCTCTCTCGCTCTGTTCACTCAGGAAATAATGTGAGTGCATGATAAAAATGGCTAAATAAAACATTAATTGTAGATTAAAAGACAGCTGTATGATCTACTTGAGAGAGAATGGAAAGAACATAGAAACATTTGATGAAAGAAAGAAATATATAAAGAAAAAGACGACAGTCAGTCAGAATCCAGTTGGTTAAATCTCTGGGCTGGGCTGTCAGCCTGGAAGGCAGCAGTCTAGTCTGGTGGTGCGTCTACCTGAACCTCCAACAGACTTTTAAAAGTCTGCATTCATCTCTTTCAAAGCCTTGTGAAAGCTTCTTCACATCCCCAGTGTATTTCAGATCCACTCTGGCTCCAATCCCAGAAGAGCCTTGACTTGGCAATTACAGGGCCAAGTATCACAACAGAGTTTTCCTCTGGGAGAATGAGGCTTTAACAACTTTTGAAAACCAGGGAGAGGAGAGTGAGGGGTCTTAACTAAAACCCTAAATGATAAAAGGAGTCAGAGGTGAGGTCAGGGAATGAAAGGGGATCCCTCAAAGTGGCTCTTCCTTCAAGCTTTGAATTGTCTGTGTACGGGTGAGAGGTATGAGTGAGAGGTATGAGAGATTCAGCCTACCAACCCCCTGCAGAGGACTGCAGAAAAAGACACAGAGAGGATGCTGGAATACGGAGTTGATTTATTGACTGAGCTGGAGCTGCTGATGATAAGGTCTTGGACGTTTGAAGGGCTTGAAACACAAACGTTTGTGTTTGGAGTAATAAAATCAGGAGAATGGACGGGTTTGTTGCTGTGTGCTAAAATATATTAATGGCTTATTACTATTTTAATGACCGGTTTTAGCCTCTGCGCTCACAAAACTTCCATCTCACGCCAAAAGCTCTATGGCCTATTTATTGCCTTACATCCCTGCTCATCTGTTGTTAGCTGTTTTGCAAGGAGGAATGGGAAAACATTTCAGTCTCTCGATGTGCAAAACTGATAGAGACATACCCCAAGCGACTTACAGCTGTAATCGCAGCAAAAGGTGGCGCTACAAAGTACTTAAGGGGGCCGAATAATTTTGCACGCCCAATTTTTCAGTTTTTGATTTGTTAAAAAAGTTTGAAATATCCAATAAAAGTCGTTCCACTTCATGATTGTGTCCCACTTGTTGTTGATTCTTCACAAAAAAATACAGTTTTATATCTTTATGTTTGAAGCCTGAAATGTGGCAAAATGTCGCAAAGTTCAAGGGGGCCGAATACTTTCGCAAGGCACTGTATCATTCGCGTCGGGATCGTCAGACTCGTTAAAGGATAAAAAGGATTCTGGCAGTCCGATGTGAGTAATTGCAGTCCTGATGACCAGAAGTTAATTTTGGTCATAAGAGACGGTAGCAACAACATTATGTATTAAATATTACAAATTGGTCATCTTCCTCAAATGAAGGGGATGAAGGGGATGATGAAGGGGATGATGACACAATGTATGCGAGGGGTGGGTCTAATTTCATTGATCCTCAACTTGCAGCTCAGCCACTTCATTCAGGATAAGTGGAGTTAGCCCTGAGTTAGCCCTGAGTTAAGCCTGAGTTAGCCCTGAGTTAGCCCTGAGTTAGCCCTAAATTAAGCCCTGAGTTAGCCCTGAGTTAAGCCTGAGTAAGCCCTGAGTTAAGCCCTGAGTTAAGCCCTGAGTTAAGCCCTGAGTTAGCCCTGAGTTAAGCCTGAGTTAGCCCTGAGTTAGCCCTGAGTTAGCCCTAAATTAAGCCCTGAGTTAAGCCTGAGTTAGCCCTGAGTTAAGCCTGAGTTAGCCCTGAGTTAAGCCCTGAGTTAATCCCTGAGTTAGCCCTGAGTTAAGCCTGAGTTAGCCCTGAGTTAGCCCTGAGTTAGCCCTGAGTTATAAGCCTGAGTTAGCCCTGAGTTAAGCCTGAGTTTGCCCTGAGTTAGCCCTGAGTTAAGCCTGAGTTAGCCCTGAGTTAAGCCTGAGTTCGCCCTGAGTTAAGCCTGAGTTAGCCCTTGTTAAGCCTGAGTTAAGCCCTGAGTTAAGCCCTGAGTTAAGCCCTGAGTTAGCCCTGAGTTAGCCCTGAGTTAAGCCTGAGTTAAGCCTGAGTTAAGCCCTGAGTTAAGCCTGAGTTAAACCTGTTAGTGTTTAAATACTGGAGAGTTGAGACCAAATCACGGACGCTGGACAGAGTGGATTTCAGTTGTAACAAAAGACAGTTTTAATGAGTCAGAGATATCTTGTCCCGCAGTTTTACGTGCACGGACCTAGTTCACATAACTCGGCAAGGAGCCAGGTGAAAAAAAGAGACCTTATACTACGGTTACATTCATTTTTATACATAGAATAAAGTAGGTGGAGTCTTGTTGTTTCGGTCTTCTTGACTGGTCGGAGGGTTGGAGGCGGGCCTTGCTCTAGCAGAGCCTTATCCTGAGCATCCGACCAATAGAGGGGGTCAGTCTTGTGGCTGGGTGTATGTGTTCTTACGACGGAATGTCTTTGTTTATATGGGCTATGTGTATGAATATTTATATAACAAACCTGAGTTAAGCCCTGAGTTAAGCCTGAGTTAAGCCTGAGTTAAGCTTTCCCCCGGATCATGTTAGTTCTGAAGCATTCGTTGCCATAAAAACGTAACCTGGCTGGCTAATAGATGAGCCACTTTCGTGGTAGCGTTTATCCCAAGTTGAACTCAGAGTTAAACCAAAGCTACCCCGCTAACTCCTCGAACCAGGTGCGTAGTCTGGTAGGCCCTCTGGTCTGGAGGGTTACACTGGAGCCGTTTAACACTGAAGCTATGCAGTGACAGGACTAACCTGTGCTCAGCTTTTCCAGCTGTAAATCGTCACTGTTTAAGACTAAAGGCTTTTTGCACGTCTAGGAGAGAAGCCGATTCACATGGGAAGCAGCATGTTCCACTGCACAACCCTCTCCACCAGTGAGTGTGGGGTAGCAGTGTTTTTTCCCCCTACACCCCCCTCTGCTCAAACATCAGGTACATTGTTATGGTCCAAGTTATTGCCTGCTAAGAAGAATTTGGACAAGTCAACCATCATTTCTACTCAGGTCACCTCTATGGGATAAAAAAAAAAAAAAAAACTAAAACAAACCTCATGTGAACTGAGTTAAAGTCAAACACACAAACACACTGTATAAAGCTTCTGGAAAAAACCAAATCCACATTTAGATTATAATTGGACTTGACAATAAATAAATAAAACCATAGAAGTGTACAGTGAAAACTCTTCTCTTCCTATACCAGCCCCCAGAACAAAGAACTTTTGATAAACCCTGAACAGTGTTCTGTGTTCTCTTTGGTTGATGTGTCCACTACAAGACTGGGGTGACTCAGGAATACCAGAGCCCTTATACTACGAAACCGGTTTAAGGAGTTAGCGAGATCGTTTTGGTCAACTACGATATGAGTTCAACTCGGAATAACTGGTCACCTTTTAGCCTGGTCAATTTCAACGAATCCTTCAGAACTAACATGCTCCAGGGCAGGTTCAATTTAGAGCTAACTCCACTTATCCTGAATGAGGTGTCCGAGCAATGAGTTGATGACCAACGAAATCAGATTCGCAAAGATTGCGTCATCATCCCTTTCATTTCAGGAAGGCGACTGACTGCTTTTATTAATTAAAGGTTTATTTGTGTTAAAAATATAAATATAGGCATTTTAATATATATATATATTAAAATGCCTATCACGTTACATATTTAGTAATGACAGGATGCATTTGAAACTCCACACACAGTACATTTTTCAAATAAAATAAAATAACATTTTATTTGTCACATACACGTGGTTAGCAGATGTTAATGCGAGTGTAGTGAAATGCTTGTGCTTCTAGTTCCAACAGTGCGGTAATATCTAACAAGTAATCTAACAATTCCCTCACAAATACATAATACACACAAATCTAAAAAAGGGGTGAATGAAAATATGTACATATAAATATATGGATGAGAGATGGTCGAGCAGCACAGGCAAGATGTCGCTTTGTACAGTATGACTTTAAACAATTATGTTATATGATAGGAGTGGGAAAATAGGTGCTATAAAGTTAGCGACAGAAGGATGAGCAATATCCGCCATCGTACTACGGATGAAGCCTGAGCTGGAATGTGAAGCTAACTGAAGCTGACCAGCTATAGAAAACCCAGAGTAGATCTAGCTAGCGCCATAACACTCGGTGTGCACTCAACCAGTGGGTGTAGGATCGCACACTTTCTTTCTACAGTTATTTCATTAGAAGTGTTCTACTGTTTTTTCCCTCCATGCGTCTCCCTGAAATGTTTCCATCTGTGGAGGTTAATGCCTAGCTGTGGATGGAGTGTAGAGGACCAAGTCCAAAACAAACAGTAAACAATACCACATGAAGCTCTATTGACATTGACAGTGCTACATGTGTTTTGGTCAACTTTCCCTTTGAATGGTCAAATGAAAGCAACAGCAGTATAACTTTTTTTTTCTTTTCAAACTGTTTTGAGACACTACTGTATAAACGGAAGGAATGAGAGGAGCGCGTCTTGTGGGCTATGGAAAACACCCAGGCAGAGAGTCTGTTTCTCTGTCCATAGAGAGAAGCCAGGTACTGGGGCTTTGAAGCCAATCGCACACACACACACACACACACACACAAAAATACATATACACATGTGTGCCCAGTTGGCTACATGTATGGCCGATGTATGTTCCTGTCAAACTTGGCCAAGTCAGACCTCTCTGACGGCCACAGGCCTCTCTGCCGACCACATGCCTCGCTGCCGACCACAGGCCTTTATGACGGCCACAGGCCTCTCTGACGGCCACAGGCCTCTCTGACTGCCACAGGCCTCTCTGACTGCCACAGGCCTCTCTGCCGACCTCAGGCCTCTCTGACGGCCACAGGCCTTTATGACAGCCACAGGCCTCTCTGCCTACCACAGTCCTCTCTGACGGCCACAGGCCTTTATGACAGCCACAGGCCTCTCTGCCTACCACAGTCCTCTCTGAAGGCCACAGGCCTCTCTGACGGCCACAGGCCTCTCTGACAGCCACAGGCCTCTCTGCCGGCCACAGGCCTCTCTGACAGCCACAGGCCTCTCTGCCGGCCACAGGCCTCTCTGACAGCCACAGGCCTCTCTGCCGGCCACAGGCCTCTCTGACGGCCACAGGCCTCTCTGACGGCCACAGGCCTCTCTGCCGGCCACATAGCAATAGAGGTGATGAAGGTGTTGAAACATCAGAGAACATACCAGCCATCCAGAGGAGCTCTGTTTCTTATTTCTCCGGCTACAGACAGAACCCTTCTGTGTTCCAAATTCCAGAAAGGCTTCCAAGTTTCACAGGGGTTATTAATGAGCGAGATGACCAGAACTGAGTAGAACCAGAACACGGTGTTCACAAAGAACAATGCTCACAGCTTCTCAGTGTGTAGCCCAAATAGCAACCTATTCCCTATATTGTGCACTACTTTTGTCTAGAGCCCTATGCGTACACTATGTAGAGAATAGTTTGCCAGTTGGGACACAGACTCAGAGATGTTTTGCAATGTTGAAACCCCCCCCCCCCCCCCCGGACCCCAGACAATATTACAGAACACAATCCAAAGTAGGCCACAATGTGCTTTGCTCCTTTGCTGGTGACCCTACCACGGAGGGTGTGCTAACATCGACCAGTTTCATAATTTGTCAAACCTAACAAAGTATAAAATATATACCAAATTCACCAAATGAACCATCAGATAATTATAGAGAATGTGTGTCACACACCAACCACGCTATGAAAGGCATAAGACGTTTGCGGAAGGACGGACGTTTACAAACGTGCAGAATCAAAACAATATGGTCGCAGTCAAAACACGTTAATTTAACTCCCTCAGTCCTCGCGCTAGCCACTTCCACTCGAGGGAATCCCGATCGAAACCGGATGCAGTTTATATCGCCATCTTAAGTGTGGAGGTCCAATTCACTAACGTTGCCTCCTCGGCCATCGATTTAACTCGAGGGAGCAAGTGAAGAACTTTGATCACTTGTGGGGTTGATATGACCCACAATTCAATGCAAACTGTAATCACGTGTCAAACTCCCGGGTGTCAAATCAATAAGGCTGCATTTTCGTCATGTCAGAACAAATTATGACACGAGCTTCCAAAAACGAATACAAAGATGACATTGATTTTAGTGCCAAATGGGAATGCCGCTCAAATTGGCTTAGTCTCGTAGTGAAGGAGCAAGGAGCAAGATAAATAAATAAATACAGCATGAGGATGAGGTAGATTGGATGGGTTATTTAAAGATGAGCGATGTACAGGTGCAGTGATCTGTGACCTGCTCTGACAGCTGGTGCTTAAAGCTAGTGAGGGAGGTATGAATCTCCAGCTTTAGTGATTTTGCAGTTCGTTCCAGTCATTGGCAGCAGAGAACTGGAAGGAGAGGTGGCCAAAGGAAGAATTGGCTTTGGGGGTGAACAGTGAGTTATACCTGCTGGAGCGCGTGCTACGGGTGGGTGCTGCTATGGTGACCAGTGAGCTGAGATAAGGCGGGGCTTTACCTAGCAGAGACTTGTAGATGACCTGGAGCCAGTGGGTTTGGCGACGAGTATGAAGCGAGGGCCAACCAACTAGAGCATACAGTTCGCAGTAGTGGATAGTATATGGGGCTTTGGTGACAAAACGGATGGCACTGTGATATACTGCATCCAATTTGTTGGATAGAGTGTTGGAGGCTATTTTGTTAATGACATCGCCGAAGTCGAGGATCGGTAGGATGGTCAGTTTTATGAGGGTATGTTTGGCAGCATGAGTGAAGGATGCTTTGTTGCGAAATAGGAAGCCGATTCTAGATTTATTTTGGATGGGAGATGTTTAATGTGAGTCTGGAAGGAGAGTTTACAGTCTAACCAGACACCTAGGTATTTGTAGTTGTCGACATATTCTAAGTCAGAACCGTCCAGAGTAGTGATGCTAGGCGGGCGGGTAGGTGCAGGTAGCGATCGGTTGAAGAGCATGCATTTAGTTTTACTTGTATTTAAGAGCAATTGGAGGCCATGGAAGGAGAGTTGTATGGCATTGAAGCTCATCTGGAGGTTTGTTAAAACAGTGTCCAAAGAAGGGCAAGAAGTATACAGAATGGTGTCGTCTGTGTAGAGGTGGATCAAAGAATCACCAGCAACGAGAGCGACATCATTGATGTATACAGAGAAGAGAGTCGGCCCGAGAATTGAATCCTGTGGCACCCCCATAGAGACTGCCAAAGGTCCAGACAACAGGCCCTCCAATTTGACATACTGAACTCTATCAAAGAAGTAGTTGGTGAACCAAGCGAGGCAATCATTTGAGAAACCAAGGCTGTTGAGTCTGCCAATAAGAATGTTGTGATTGACAGAGTCGAAAGCCTTAGCCAGGTCGATGAATACGGCTGCTCAGTAATTTCTCTTATCTATGGCGGTTATGATATCTTTTATGACCTTGAGCCTGGCTGAGGTGCACCCATTACCAGCTCTGAAACCAGATTGCATAGCGGAGAAGGTACGGTAAGATTCAAAATGGTCGGTAATCTGTTTGTTAACTTGGCTTTCAAAGACCTTAGAAAGGCAGGGTAGAATAGATATACGTCTGTAGCAGTTTGGGTCTAGAGTGTCTCCCCCTTTGAAGAGGGGGATGACCGCGGCAGCTTTCCAATCTATGGGAATCTCATGCGATACAAAAGAGAGGTTGAACGGGCTAGTAATAGGGGTTGCAACCATTTCGGCAGATAATTTTTGGAAAGAGAGGGTCCAGATTGTCTAGCCCAGCTGATTTGTAGGGGTCCAGATTTTGCACAGACATTAAGCCTACAGAATATGTTATGTGTTGCAATATTCAACAATTTAACTGGAAGATTATGTACAAGAACAACATGACAAATTCACACTAAAACCTTAATTAACATTATTAACCTCACAGGTTGTGTTTTATAGGCTCGGGCTAATGTGTTTTGTTTTATGTGAGAAACAGTTAAGTCGCTGTGTGCCAGATTGGCGGTGACTAGCTAGGTTTAACAAGGGGATCACATAGTCAGGGAGGTAGTGTCTGGGGGTGGCAGGTAGCCTAGCAGTTACAGAGGCAAACCAGCATCTGGAGGGTTGCCACTTCAAATCCCCGGTCCGACAGGAATAATCTGGCGGGAAGTGAGCTGGCAAAAGAAGGGTTGCTGGTATCAAATCCCAGATGACATTGCCTGATGTTGTGCCCTTGAGCAACGCGCTTAACGCACTTAACACCCCCCCCCCCCCCCCCAGATTATAGGGTTGCCTGGAGAGTGGAAAAATGGGAGAGGAAGAGAGAGGAAGAAGAGAGAGGGGTGGGCGGAGGGAGACGGGTAGATGAAAAGATGGAAGGAGAGGAGAAAAGGGTGGAACTCCGGAACTAAACTAACCGACATAAAAATGTTGTTTTACAAGATTTTTCTTTCCTCAAAGTCTAAAATTAAACATTTAATTAGGAGGTTCTGTGGGCTTTAAATGGGACTGATGTGAACACTGTGTTTACTAGCGGCCTGAGGTTGCCACACCTTAGTTACACCACGACAACACAGTCTGCATGGTGCTGTGAGCAGCTTGGCTGTTTCCTGAACCCCTTACTGTGACTCTTAGGGGCCACTCAGGCCCTGAACCCCTTACTGTGACTCTTAGGGGCCACTCAGGCCCTGAACCCCTTACTTTGACTCTTAGGGGCCACTCAGGCCCTGAACCCCGTACTGTGATTCTTAGGGGCCACTCAGGCCCTGAACCCCTTACTGTGACTCTTAGGGGCCACTCAGGCCCTGAACCCCTTACTGTGACTATTAGGGGCCACACGAGCCCCAGGCCCCCCAGGTTCTGTCAGTCTCTACTCAAACACAGTTATTTAAATACCAGAGCAGCCTTTCTCTGGCAAAGCAGTGGTCACCACCAGCGATGTTGTACTTTATGACCAGCAGGTGGTGCTCAAACTGTTCACATGCTGAATGAATCAGCTACTTTGTACAGTATTTATACGAGGGTTCAGCAGATATATGATGGAATATGTCTACTTTGTGGTTTCATAGAAACCCTACTTCAAATGCTTTTCTGTTCGTCATCATATTTCCAATTTAAGATGTAAAAAGCCCAGCGACCCCTTGATGTAGTGATACAGAAAACACTGGTATTTGACATGTTTTCAGAAACAGTTTATAGCATGCATATTCGCCTGATTTGCAATTTAACTGTAAACTTATAGGGTCACCTTACATATAAAAATAAAAAAATACAACTAACAATGTAGGCACCTCTTAGAACTGTCATTAATATGTATCAACTCTATATTATAACTGTCATTAATATATATCAACTCTACATTAGAACTGTCATTAATATGTTTCAACTCTATATTAGAACTGTCATTAATATGTATCAACTCTATATTAGAACTGTCATTAATATGTATCAACTCTATATTAGAACTGTCATTAATATGTATCAACTCTACATTAGAACTGTCATTAATATGTATCAACTCTACATTAGAACTGTCATTAATATGTATCAACTCTACATTAGAACTGTCATTAATATGTATCAACTCTATATTAGAACTGTCATTAATATGTTTCA